>NC_090063.1:4383564-4398126 GCF_038355195.1 Osmerus mordax | reverse complement strand
CTTAGAAAAAAACAAAATTATGTTTCATAATGAAACCTTTTTGCTTCATTTGAAGGCTAGTATGGCTATCTTTAGATTACTGTTGCATCAGACAGGATGAATGGGTCCCAATTCAATTATTGCCACTGCTCCATAGTGACCAGCAAGAGAGCAGTTGAAACGCCACTGGCTTGATACTTTCACTTTTTACTCACTTCTTTGGTTCTGTAGATGCACGTCTGAATCCCTCTCTTGCATGTTCACTGACTAAACGATGCAAACTAAACTTTGGAACGCTCTCTCTAACCCCCAAATCACTGGTTCATCACCTCTGCCGTGGTTTGGAATAGTCCCGTTTCTTCAAACAATGCCCTGAAATTCAGCCGCTGCCACGAGAGTTTCTAGTCCGAGCGTCCGAGCGCTGGCATGGGAAGAGGACCAAAAACACAAAACTAAGAAACACGGCGCGGAACGTTCGCAGAATGAACTTTGCTTGCATGTGCTTAGTGTGACACTCCCTAGCTTCGCGCGCGCCAGCTTGCTTGTCAACCCTCACACTTCCTACTGACTAACTGACTTTCCTTTGATGTCGTCGTGTCCGATTAATTTGTCAGCGTCAGTGTTTTGACTCTGAATAGTACACACAGAATAACAACTGAAAAAACTGATGTTTTTCATATTTTTTTTTTCATTTTTGTTTTTGGTTGTCCCCTGTGTTCACTGTTTATTTGGCTTCTGTTATCCGTTTCTTTTTTTTTTGGTAACATTTGTCGGAGCCTTATCATCTCGTGTTTGTTCCCTCCTTTTTTCTTTTGTCTTCTCTCGTTGGAACCTGCCCCTCCTTTTACCTCCTTCTCTCTCTCTCCGTCTCCGGCTCCCTCTCTTACTGGTAGCTTATGTCCCTGTTAACGTCCCCCCACCAGCCCCCCCCGCCCCCCCGGCCTCGTCCCCGCCCTCACCCTCTGCTGTTCCACACGACCCCCAGTCTCCCAAGCAGCAGAAGGAGCCCCTCTCACATCGCCTCAACGAGTTCATGACGTCCAAACCCAAAATGCACTGCCTCCGGAGTCTGAGGCGAGGGGTAAGTGTGTGTGTTTGTCTCTCTGTGTGTGCCTGTCTTGTGGCAATGTGTGTGTGTTCGTGTACTCTCCCCTGTCTTTGATCGCCCCATGTGAAAACACTGCAAGGGGGACGTGACATCATGGGGGAAGCTCTGATTGCTCTGAGCCAATCAGAAGCCCCGGCTCTCATTGATGCATCATGTCGATTGGAGGTCATAGCTACTAATGGGTGGAGACAGACAGCTTATGACCTCGAAATGACACAATTCAAACTACAAACAAATAATGCATCTAATTGAAGTTATTTAAGTGAAACAAAATACAATCATCCTACCAGTCATGTTTGGTCCTCACGAGTTCCAAAAGTCAGTGGAATCCAGCAGATTGATTGAGGCCCGAAGGCCTGTTTCCCTGTCCCTGTCCCCCATGCAGTGTTTCCCTCTGACCTGCTTCTCTAGCATGCTCCCCCCAGCCCTGCTGTCTCTCTGAACCCAGACTGTCCGTACTGTCTGTCCAGCCGTCCCTCTGTCTCACCACACATCCACTCTCCATCCCCCCCGTCCTCTCCATCTCCATCCGACCGTCCATACGGTCACGCAGAAGCTGCACCCGCGGTTCACAGAGACGTCGGTCTATGCAGGGATCTCTGCCACGTCCTCACCACTGAAGCCAGCAGCCTTGGCCAATCGGGAAAGAGTTCAGGCTGGGCAAAGGACTTGTATTGATATTGTGCTTCTCTACTCTTTGGCCTGGGTCTCCACCCGCTTCTGCCTCCGTCATGGTTAGGAGGCATGATAAGGTCATAATGGTTCAAGAAGGTTCTCTTGATTGACGAGACAGATATTGTGTCCTTTTTCAACTTTGTATTGGTTTACTACAACACACCTATCTCCTACAGGCCAGCTACTTAGGTGTCGGGTGTAGCTTCGATTTCAACACGAACAGAAGCTGGTCTTTTAAAGTGGGTCTGGAGTGACAGGCCTCAAGCCAGTCTGCTTCACAGCTGTCACGTAGGAACGGGCGGGGCACTCACGTGCAACTTCCTGACTCAACCGATAAAGTTTTGTTTGTGTTGGTGGATGCAGTATCTGAAGGGCAGTAGTGTCCCAGGCGTATGAGAGTTGTATAGGTTAGCAGTCGAGCTGGATCAGCGACATGGCCATGGTCATAGTCAAACAATAGCTCTGAGGGACGTTATCAAAGAGGAAATGACATAAAGGTCAACAGAACAGGAAGTAAGTTTTTTCGGTTGAACAGATGCAGCAGGAAGTGGGAGTTCTTTTTTTTACTCATATTTTTTTTCATGTTTCCTAAAGAGGAAGTGTTTGAAACAACTCTTTGAGCACGTGAAGGGGTGTTCTTTGTTCAGTTTTTGGTCCCAAACCCAGACTTTGAATTCATTGAATCGGTTTGACCTCTAGTACAACCTCTTGCGGAAGGATCGGCCCGACCAGTCAGAGAAGGTTTTGGTTGATCACAACCAGGTTTCACTACATCTGACATCCTTATCCTTACTCATCCTCTGTCATGTAGTCCATGTCGGTTTAAGTATTCATGTTCTTTTCCTGTATATATACGTTTAGTATAAGTGTTAATATTTCTTGTTGTGTTCTATTCACTTTTAACTATGTCAATAAAAGTAAATAGAACAGTAATACAGCCTGATGACCAAGAATGAGAAAGAGAGAGAGAGAAAGATGAGAGACACTGGGGATGAAAGAGAGAGACTGATAAGAGAGTGACAGAGACAAGATACAGGAGGAGAGAGAGAGAGTCACAGACACAGAGACAAGGAGAGAGAGAGAGGGATTGGTAAGGATCTGATTCTCTCCAGACAGCGATGAGGTGGCCGGTTGACCCCGGTCTGGTCCTCAGGGTTGAATCCCAGCCCTGGCTTGACCGTCCAGCAGGCCTCTGCCATCTGCTGCCAACCAACTAGCCATGATAGTACCATAGTAACAATGATGTCTGGTACCATAGCAACAGTACAGACTAGTACCATAGTAACAATACAGTGTAGTGGTATCATAGGAACAGTGCATGCTAGTACCATAGTAACGGTACTGTCTGGTACTGTAATGACAGGAATGTCTAGTACCATAGTAACAATACTGTCTACTATCAGTGTATCAACAGTATTTTCAGGTTTTAGGACTAAGTCTTCAACTTTACCTTTACGTTTTATATATTTTATTAATTACAGTATATCTGTTACAATGGTCCCAATGACTATCACAAGAATGACCGTGGTGACAAATCGAATGACAACGTGAACATGAAGTTGTAATTCTTAAGCTACATAACAGGTGTTTGTGGTTTGGGCTTTAGAAGTTGATTGGAGAGCTGGACAAGGTTAGGTTCACTAGGGGGCCGAGCTGAGTGAGCGCTCAGAGCTCAGAGCCTGTTCTACCCAGCATGCTCTGTGGGAGGGGCTGTTATCCTGCCCACCCCACCCCTCCCCCCCCGGCAGCCCACACTCTGATCTACCGCCAGGCCAACTGTGTGTGCGTGCGTGAACAGAGTTATGATGGAAGATGAATTTGGAGAGAGAGTGAAGAAATAATGAATGCCTGGACAGGTGTGTGAGAGAGAGAGAGAGAGAGAGAGAGAGAGAGAGAGAGAGAGAGAGGGAGAGAGAGAGAGAGAGAGAGAGAGAGAGAGAGAGAGGGAGAGAGAGAAAGAGACGAGAGAGAGAGAGAGAGTGAGAGAGAGAGAGAGAGAGAGAGAGAAAGAGGGAGCGAGGGAGGGTGAGCCTTTAGTCCTCATTAGTGGGCCTGTGCTCCAGTAACTGCAGGTACTGTGTTCTCTCTCACCATGCCCACCACAGCAGCAGTCCCCTCGCTCACTCTGCTATCACAAAGAGCTCATGAAGAGGACTCTGGGCCAGCCCACTTACGCTTTCGAAGCCAGGAAATATGTTGTAAGTGTGTGTGTTTGTGTGTGCGTGTGTGTGTGTGTGTGTGTAGAAGAGAGAATCTGTGTGTGTGTTTGTGAGATAGAGTGAGGGAAAGAGAAAGGAAATGAACTGTGTGTACTGAGAGTGTGTGTGTGTGCGTGTATGTGTGTGTGTGTGGGGCCGTGTGTGACACAGACAGTAGTGTCATCAAATCATGATAAGAGTTCCATTCGCTCACTGTGCTCTCGCCATGTACTCCTTTATGATGCACTCACAAAGAAATACGCACACATTTATTGAGTACAAAAAAAACACATTTCACAGTGATGAAAGATGATTTCTTTCCAAACACAAAGTCATCTTTATCTTCTGTCTGAAGGAGGCTTCTGTCTGTCGCTGCCTCCGTGTTGTCACATGGCCCTGTCACATGACCCCAAACAGTCAGTTGATCAGAGAGGATGACCTCATCACCCGTCCCTCATCTGAGCTCGTGTCCCTCCGTTACACCCCTCCAGCCGGCCAGCCTCCGACGGCCCCAGACCCACCCTGACGATCATCTTCAAGGGATTCTCAGAGTATCTCGAGCCCTCAGCACTGATCCAAGCCTCAGGTTAGCAGGAGAATGGATGCTAGCTCCCAGCTAGCCAGGTGCTCTTATCTGTTAGTGCTCTTTCTCATTGGATTTTAAGGGTGTTTAAACCTGGGTTCAAATACAGTTTCAATCCCAATCAAATATTTCGGTACTTGATTGATCTTGCCTGGCCACGATGGTCTCAACAATTCAAACCGCATACTTGTACTCATACTGTATGACCTGACTTTAGGCAGACTCAATAAACCCCCCAAAGGGTTTCTAAGGATGTGAAACACTGTTTGGCCCAGGTCGGGGTTCTGCATGGTCAGACGGAGGTGCCGGTAACCCTTTTTTAGCCTACGTTTCCCAGAATCTTCCCCTCCAAGGCTTTCTGTGTGCTGGCATTCTACATATCCACCCATTGTAGTTTCTGTGGCCTGTGCATAAGACCATGTATATACCTGTTTGTCTGATGGTACTAGGTGGTTGGGGTGGGTGGGTGTTGAAAAGATAGCCCAGCCACAAAGAAAATACAAATGGCAAATATCCCATCCATACGGTAATTACTAAACAGGCATATCCACATACAGTTGTACATTCAGAGACTGGAGATGCACCCAACTGCATGTACAAGACAACCCAGGCTGAGCGTGAGGTAGGATCTGAACAACTTGCTCCTAAGCTTCCTACTGTATGGTTCCTGTGTAACGGTTGTCTGTTGAGGAACAGAGAGAAGGTTTTCTATGCATGATGAATAGATCTCTGGAGACAGGGGAGGGCAGGTGGATGACTCGCTTACCAGATCGGAAAGGAGTATTGATCATCCTGGGAGCAGCCTGACTGCCTGTAACAGGATTATCAGTCATTTGCCGGAGCAGCTGGAGCCGGTGGTTGTGTGTGTGTGTGGCAGAGAACCTACCCTCCATGACTCCCCGCTCACTATCAAACTCTCCTGACCCACGCTTTACCACACTAGTAACATGTAATACCCTGACCCTGAGGTGCAAATTAACTCCATCTGAATTTTGGGGGTTGTCCGTTCCTCTAATTTGCCTCTCGGGTAAAGATGAATCTTAATGTCGTGGTTCCTTTGCAAGTTCTTCTCGTAAAAGAAAAGGCTGTAGGTTATCAGTCTTAAATGGGATGTAGTCTTTGGCTTAGTGACTAGAACACAGCTGTATGTTTAAGGTTGACCAGTGTGTTCCAGTACCAGTACAACACCATCTCACCCCCTCCCCGTCAGGGTGTCAGTCTGATCATGTGATTTTGTCCGCTGCCTTGTTGTGCCGCGTGCTCCTAGCGCCATCTGCTGCCCCTCTGCTTGTCACTGCAGTGACAGGATGGAGGGATGCAGGGAAGGAATGATGGAGGCTTTGTTGCTGCTCCTCTCTTCTCTTTCTGTCTATCCATCTGCTGTGTTGACTCTTCCATCCTTTCTTCTTCTTTTTCACGTCCTTTTTCTCTCTCTCTCTCTCTCCCTCGCTCCTTCCACCGTATGCTGACTGCAGATTTGTGGCAGCCTCTTCGCTCCCTCAGTCAGTACACTTTAAACACGTTCTCATTTTCACAACTTGAATGTTGAACTTCACCTGAAGAGGAAAGAGTATGCATTTGGAGCTTGAGTCATTTGTTGATGTATTTATTCAATTCATGACCGAAATTCCGTTCTTTTGACGCTTAAAGAAATCGGCAGAGCAACAATTCAATAACAAAAGCAAAGTCTCAAGTCATTTTCCCAGCTCTTAAATCCTCAAATGGTGAAGTTCAGCCAAGGAAAGCTTGACCATCAATGTTCGTGTCAACAACTTCTCTGTTGTGGCTTGTCGTGGAGTGACCGTGCTCTTAAATATTCTGCCAATATTGACCTATGTCTGTTGTCTCTTTCTCTCCTGCTCACCTCGCCATTATTCTCTCCCCCGTGAAGCTTTCTCTCAAGCTGGTAAGCATGACCACAACCGTAACAACCGTAGCGGCATGACCATTAGTTGCATGCACGTCCTCCCAGTAACTCATGGTCGATAACTCCGTAATCGTTGTGTGGTGTTCTGTTTGAATGGACGTTTTATTTGATTAAATTGTATTCATTCTGTTCTGACACTAAGACGGACTGTCAGAAAACCCTTGTTGTTGTCTCATTTGATCTTGTTTTTTGTTGTGTTTGTTTGCGTGTCTGTGTTTGTCGTCCTGTTTTTGTTGTGTGGCGTTTCTCCCAACTCGGTGCAGATCACACTCAATTCCCACATCCGGAATCTCATTGAGGTGATCAGAATGACTCCGTGTCGTGTCTGTCTATCTGTCCAGCCGTCCGTCTTGTAGCTCTGTTACTCTGACTTCCGTGTCGCTGTGTAATCAGTAGTTTCAAAAACAAGAAGCAAAAACTGTAGATATAGTTGCTAACTTTAACAGTGATAATAATATTTTCAAAAATCCTTCAGATAAATGGTTACGGTCATTGTATTTGGGATTATAGAGACACAAAACACTGCTGCTTCTGCTGCAAAACATGGGTTGAATCGGAGTGGGTTTGACGGTCTGTTTTGGCAGTGAAAACTTCTGGTATTAGATCCAGACAGTACTGAGACTTAGGAATACAAAGTACTTTCCACTGGAATGTGGAAGGGAAGGGGAAGTATGACCTTCTCCTTGGGTGGAGAGTGAACTCTCTCAGAAGGGGTCTCAGAAGCACTTCTGCAGATCAAAAGGTTGCAGGTTCAAATCCCCCTGTAATGAAAGTTGCTTTGGATATAACCGTCTGCTGTATGAATATAGATTGTATGACATACATTATACATTATTAAAACGAATTGTTTCGGATGCAATTCAACACTTTATTAGTTCCCTAAGGGCAATTATACATTGAATTAATCATTTAGCAGATGCTCTTATCCAGAGCGACTTACAGTCAGTACAGGGACATACATACTTACCCTTAGGGTATAACATTTTTATCAAATCTCTTTCGAATGGAACATCTTCATAATGGTTCAGAAACACACAATATATAGCCAGAGCATGAAGGAGAATGCTGATCAATACAGATTATCAAAGGTTGACCCAATCAATAGTCCATAAACGACTGATTACAATCTGTGTACATTCATAGTTCCTCACAGTGATGACTGTAGATAAGTCATCTTAAAATGGAAAAAGGATCATTGTTCCAACATGATTCATAACATATAAGATCTGGTTCAGTCAAAGCTTGATGACAATTATTGAAAATATTGTTTGTCAATGTGATTCAAATTACAGTACTGTTATTTCACAAAAATATGAAGGTATGGTACAACGAAAACATGTTTTATTTCTAACTGCATGATATAATAGCATGACAAAGGTGGTGGAGGTGGCATGAGGTAGTGGGATATACACAAGCCAGTATGTGAATGCTATTGGGGAGCATGTGACAGAGCATGTTTGAGTGACACCTGCCTGTTGTGTTGCATGCCCGGTAAGTGCTGCATTGTGGTCCAGAAATAAGGGGTAAGGTCACCTTGGTAACCCCTCTGTTGTGTCTGACCCCTGGCCTCTGGGCCCAGGACAGAGGTCCTCTGGTCCAGCTAGGATCGATATTCCTTCGTCAAAATGCGAGCTTTCACCTATTCTATCCACACATGACCTTAAACAAAGCAGAATTAAGTGTCATTTGAATCTCTTTGAAAACCTAAATCCACTTAAAACAGGGAGACCAGGCCATCGAGCTATTCAATTGTGAAACCAGGTCATTGAAATCATTAAGTGAAACAGGTCATGAACATAATCTGGTGTATTGAAATCACATTGGCCCCTCAAGACGATAGCTCTCCGAGACAAGCCCTGCTCTACCATTACAAATCTATCAGTGGGCTTTCTGAGGTGCAGTGTGCAGTGTTCTGACTGTGAATGAGGTGACTCGGCTTGAACATGGCCCGAGACCAGCGCACGCTAACAATGACTCATCGGATTCCATACGATATGGCTGATATCCGGGCCAGGAAGCTTCGTCGACCATATTAGGACGCGTCATCCAGTCTGTGTGTCCTGAGCTGCCCTCTGTATCCATTACACGCTCACTCTCAAATACCTCACTCGGCTGCCTGAAATGGTCTTCCTGACTTAATAGGATTCGGTTTGATTTAGGCTCGGGGGTTGAATAGGTGAACTGTCTCGCCAGTAGGCTCACGTTGTGTACTCGCTGTGAGTTCTGGACTCACTTAAACCTGCCAAAGCAGTACGGGTGTGTTGTAGCAACGCTGCAGTGTCTCCATCAGTCTAGATCTACGGTGAGCAGATTGTGATCATGGGTTCACCTGCACCAGATTGGTCTCCGACTTAGTCTTGCTTTTTCTCATTGGTCCACTACAAGGGGGATACTGCACCCGAAACAATGGTAGCGCCAGATAGACTAACCCACCTGTTAACATCGAAGTGTGATGTCGCATTCATTCATCCATTCATACACAATCATTTTGACTGACACTCACATCGTTTACCCATGTACTCTCTCATTCAGTTGTCTCCCTCCCTCTCCCTCCCTCTCCCTCCCTCCCTCCCTCTCCCTCCCTCTCCCTCCCTCTCCCTCCCTCCCTTGCAGGGCTCTGGACCGGAGGACTTCAGCCACCTCCCCCCGGAGCAGAGGAGGAAGAAGCTGCAGAACAAGATCGACGACCTGAACAAGGACGTCCAGAAGGAGATGGATCAGAGGCAAGTAGTCCGCTGGTTGAATGACCAGAGGTAACTGGTCTACTGGTTAGATGGACCATATGTAACTGGTCTACTGGTTAGATGGACCATATGTAACTGGTCTACTGGTTAAATGGACCAGATGTAACTAGTCTATTGGTTCGATCTACCAGGGATAGCTAGTCTGCTTGTTAAATGTACCAAATGGAACTAGTCTGTTGGTAGACCATGTTAATCCAGTGGCAACTGATCCTGAGTCAGCTTGACTAAAAGGTTTGATTCAAAAGGCAGAGTCGGTCCTGAATCAGAACACTTGGATTCCCACTCTTGTGGACTTAAAAATGACTTAAAAAGTGAGTTAATTCACGGGCTTCGGCTCTGGAGATAACGCCCAACTGGACTCTCCTCACACTCTGCAGGAGATAGAATGGCTGTGGCTGTAATGATTGTGTTTGTGGTGGATTTACAAGGACATCCCTGTATCCCCCCCCCCCTCCCCCCTCCAGGGACGCGCTGACTAAGATGAAGGACGTATACGTAAAGAACCCTCAGATGGGGGACCCCAGCAGTGTGGACCCCCGCCTCGCAGAGCTAGGTCAGAACATCGAGAAGCTACAGGTCGAGGTGCAGAAGTTTGAGGTGAGTTTCCACGAAGGGGTCAAATTGATATGCACCCAAGGTCGGTTGGTCATTTAGGGGCTGAAGGGAACCGTTTTGGTCCTTGTTAGGATGGCAGATGATGTAAGGATAAACGACTGTGTGTGTTCTCGGATCTTTGTGTGTGCGTGTGTGTGTGTGTATGTGTTCTCCAGGGTTGGTTGGGGGAGGTAGAGGGACGGATGCCATCGAAGAGCGACCCGCCACGAAGGACAGAGCGCTCTGTACGAGACACAGAACAGCACCCCGGCTGTCAGCAACAACTGTGCCCAAGACAGAGAGAGGTACAGTGGCCACACACACACACAACACGCTCAACATCTTCACACGGCTTCACAGTACCACTCCTGAGTGTGTGTGTGTGTGCCTGTTGCTATAGTTACTGTGTGTGTGTTGGCCCTTGAGCAGCCCAGATGGCAGTTACACAGAGGAGCAGAGTTCCGAGACTCAGGTCGTCAAGGTGCCCATCCCGCCGAGCCACGAGTTTGATGACGAGTTTGATGACGAGGAGACGTTGCCCACCATCGGCACCTGTAAAGCCCTCTATCCCTTCGAAGGTGAGCCCACAGTCACACCCACGCGCATTGTCACACCCACGCGCATTGTCACACGCTCGCAAATTCTCACCTTCGCGCAAGCACACAGACACAAACACTATCCAAATTACACTCTTTCCTCCTCTTTCTCTTTATCTCTCTCTGTGTGTCTCTCTTTCTTTCTCTCTCTCTCTCTCTCTCTCTCTCTCTCTCTCTCTCTCTCTCTCTCTCTCTCTCTCTCTCTCTCTCTCTGTCTCTCTGTCTCTCTCGCTCTGTCTCCCTCCCTCCCCAGGTCACAACGAGGGCACCATCGCGGTGGCGGAGGGCGAGCTGCTGTACGTGATTGAGGAAGACAAGGGCGACGGCTGGACGCGCGTGCGGAGGAACGAGGAGGAGGAGGGCTACGTGCCCACGTCGTACGTCGAGGTCTTTTTGGAAAAGAACGCCAAAGGTGCTATGACCTACATTTAACTGCAAGGCTTCATGGGGGGTGAGAGGATGGAAGGTGGCCTAAGGGGTGGGTAGATGGAGGAGTTAAAGAACTCTTAGTAGAAGGTAATAGAGTAGGGCTTTTTTGATTGGAAGAGTATCGGGTGGGGGCGTAGAGAAGAATAAAGGCTTAGGGGGGGGGCATTTGCACCTCCCACTCATCCCACCCACTCGGATGGACCAATCATTTTGCCAGGATCAGTCACAGTTGGCGTCTGTGCAGAGACTTCTGGGACAGGAGTGACTGTTGGTAAGATATTAGATAAGACATGATTAGATAGGATGAGATAAACGGTCTGCAATGGGACATTTCCCCCAGATTGATGCAGACTCGAGTATTCGTGTATGTAGTCATACAGAGCCCAAAGAGAAACGTTTCGATCTCTTTTGTGTCGAGGTGCCACATTGACCCCTTGCGGTCGCAAAGTTGTGCTGCAACAACTTCTCCACGCGCCTCAGCTCAATGGTAGCAATCGCCCCATCATGACAACGATCGCGATGAATGTTATACTACACCTGCTCGAGTATATGATTGTAATATTTTTATGACAGGAATGAAACGATCTAAGTGATCGTCTTAGATGTTTGACGTCATATCTGAAAAGAACCGTGCTCTCTTGCTGTAGTGGAAAAGCATGCTGGATAGAAATGCAATATTAAATGATTCAATTGATGAATATGAATCTGCTGTAAGGAAAAGTGATGTAAAAAAATATTTTTGTTATGATTGTTTTGTTGTTGATACAACCACACTGCCCCCGTGCCCCTTAACTCCCCAATCCCCCAGATGGGATTACAGAGACCACGTTGTCTGGTCTCTCTTGTACCTGAGACAACAACGTCTTCTTCCCATAACCAGAGTTAACAGAGAGTTGTAGAACTAGCACTAGAACTGTTTTTTTGGGGTTTGTTTTGTTTTTGTTTCTTGTGTTCTGGAGCTCTGCATGTGGTAACGATAGTTCTGGATTGTTCTGGACCTCTCGTTCCAGTTCCTGGTTGGTTCTAAGAGGAGCAGGAGGAGAGGAGGGGTTCTCTGGTGAGGCCCGGCGTGAGACTGAGATGGTGATGGACCTGGGGGGTTGAAAGTCTTGTGGTGTCTCCGTGCATGTGGCTCCTCTGAGCTTCTCTGTGTGATCTCTGTGTGAGATGCATGGTCTAAATACAGCCTTGTGTGTGTATGGAAACTACTGTGTTTATTGATGTGTTTTTCATATCTCGGAAGAACCAGCAAGTTTTTGTTTTTTTTTCTACTGCCGGATCAAAAGACTATCTTGTTTTTTTTCAACAACAAAAAAAGGAATTCTGCTTTTCAATCGCTCGTATGTGAGTGCTATTAACACTGACACATTTCAGCCCTCCCACAATGAGGGACTCAGTTTGAAATGTGGGGCACGACAATGCTGTTTTTCTCTTTTTTTTGTCATTTTCTGCATAATACAGTTTTTTGCATGTTCCAAATTTGGAGGAGTTCCAAGTGTCTGCTGTCAGCCTAGTGTACACACACCCATTCATTCGACACCAGACTAGAAAACAAGGCAGAGTTGCTACATTCTTCATGTTCAAGTTCTTGTCGGTGATAACAGAGAGAAATAGCTTGTCTTTGGAGGAAGTCATAAACAAGACAGTCCCCCGGATACATCTCACCCCCTCCCTCCATCTTCCACAGCACAAACATTTCCAAAGAGCAGACAGCCTCCCTGCCTTGTCCCCCTCTTCTCCACACCAGAACGTTCCGGGGGGGTTACTCTGTGTGTTACACCCATGCTCTTCCCTCCAGACTGCTCTAACGTGTTGCTTTTCTTTTCTTGTCATCTTGTTTGTTTGTTTCGTTTGTTGTTTTCCTTTACATTACAGATTCCTAAAAGGGTCAGGCTGGCTAAGGAGAGGCAGGGCAAGCTGCCCTGGAGAACCACGTCCTCCCTTTCACCTTGAGAGAGAGAGAGAGAGAGAGAGAGAGAGAGAGAGAGAGAGAGAGAGAGAGAGAGAGAGAGAGAGAGAGAGAGAGAGAGAGAGAGAGAGAGAGAGAGAGAGAGAGAGAGAGAGAGAGAGAGAGAGAGAGAGAGAGAGAGAGAGAGAGAGAGAGAGAGAGAGAGAGAGAGAGAGAGAGAGAGAGAGAGAATGATCAATACAATAACAGGAGGCTTATTACAATTACAACCACCCCACCCTTCGGCCCGCCCACCCCCCAAAACACAGAAGCAGCGATTCGAAAGCTGCACCCTAACACCTCTCTGTATCAATATGACAACAGACGTTTTATTATTTCCCACGTTGTCTCCGCAAAAAGCTTCGCTCTTTGTCGATGTCGCCGACTCCGCTTGGGCTGCACTGTGTGGTCATGGCAACCTTTGGCTATCTTGCTGTAATCCCCGCCCCCCACCCACCCCCGCCTGACTGCCCTCCCCCTCCTTCCTCCCATCCTCCTAGGGCATACCAGGGATGTGGTCAGAGACAGGACCAGGCCAGGACCAGGACTAGTGTCCCGCCTGCCCCCATCACACAACCCGGCCAGGAGGTGGAGGCTCCACCCCCCACTCCTCCATCCTCCTGCACAGTGTGTGTGTGTGTTTGTGTGTGTGTGTTTGGGCGGGATTGATGGAGGTATGGAGTCAGTCCCAGCACAGCTTCCCTCCGCCCCTCTCACTAACTCATACCCAGCGCCATCACCATGGAAACCATTCAGCATCCAGAGGCTGGAGAGCAGGGTTGCCATGAAGACGGGCCAGCCGTCCATCACGTCCTTCACTCTTTCACGTCCGCAGGTCTCACTCGACGGGAGGAAGAAAGCAAGGAGTCATTAGTCATCGGATGTCTGAAGTGTACCAGTGTTGCATTGTGTTGTGTTGCGTGATGACCATCACACCCATGAACAGAACAATCCTCCACTGACACTTGGAGAAAAGACAGGGAGGGAGGGTGTTGGTCCCGCCCACTCATCTCTAACCATCCAACCACGATGTCTCTGTCCACTGTCTGCTCCTCTCTCTGACTACCCCCTCCACAAGCCCCTCCCACTTAGGCAGCAGCGACTGGTCATTCGCTTCACCGAGGTGACGCGTCCCAGCTCAGGGCGGAGCCTCTCCCGGGCGGTGCTTTGTGTGCATGCTTGCCCTGTCTCCTCCTCGCCCCCGCCCCCCGCTAGGTTGGCGCTCAACCCCCACGTCACGCAACCCGTTCAGATCAGCTAACCCCTCATTGCCTGAACACACCTTCTAACGTGTATGCCAACCTTCCGGGTTCTGTGCCTGTGGTTTATTGTTTCCGTAGCTTTCTCGCATTTCTGTATGTTTTAGTCGTCGTCTCGCTGTTGCCCTGCAGCCTCTGTGAGCATGATGGCCGTGCGTGTGACCACGGCGACTCAAAGGGTCACCGTTGGACACGAAAGACATTTGACAGCTCCGTTTCTTGTTTTTGTCGAGTCTGAATGATGAGGTCCATGAATGTTGTGTCCACGTGTTCATGCCGTATGTCTACGAAGGCAAGAAGTGTGAGGATGAACCGAAGGATAACGTGGAAAGTGTGAGGAAGAACAATCTGTCTGTGGATATCTACGGTGTTTCAGATATCTCCCTTGTGTTTGTCAGCCCCGCCGCGCAGTCAACGAACCCAGACAAAATCCTCGTATTGGACAACATTTACTATCACTGGTGTTACTAAAAAGATCCGTCCTCATTGAAGTCTACCACATATAACTATTTACACGTTCCT
>NC_090063.1:4348560-4383464 GCF_038355195.1 Osmerus mordax | reverse complement strand
TTAATTAAAACTGATCATTTGGGAAAGTGGGTAACTGACATTCATCTTCCATCATGACGTTGTTCTGGAATAGGATCTTTGAGGACAAGTAAGAACTGAGGACTACTAAGTGTCTGTCACAAGCCTGCATTGTGGCCGCCCAAACTACACCTGCCAACATCATGTCCGAGAGTCATTAGAGAAACCCACAGAACCGTCCCACAGCCTCCTGGGATACTGGAGGACTTAGGCCAGAAATGGGCGAAGACTAAAGCAGCACAGCTGTATTCACCACAGAAAACTGGCGGACTACAAGGACCACGAGGCCACAGCCACCGGATTAGACAACCACACATACAGCCATGCACAGGAACACCCGCACAAACAGAGTGCACGAAACACGGGGTAGGTGCGGTAATCAGTGCAGTCATCTGATACACACACACACACACAAACGAGCCAGAAATGTTTAAGCTAAATAACTTCCTTGGAAGTTGGGAAGGTGGGGCAGATACCAAAATGAACCCTTTCTGAACACAGTGGCCTCTGTTGAAATGATATGAGGTCTAATTACTCTCAGATATGAACCAAGGCACACAGGCCTGATTGTAAATCCATTTGGCTTCAGAACGCAGACATCACTTTGAGCGTTGTGGTGAAGACAGTGAATCAAACTACCAACTCTAAGCCAGAGGGTTTTCTTGCCTAGGAGTTTTGCAAATTGACAGTTGGTCGGTGTGACCCAGTGTGTTATTTTAGCGTCCAGGCACATCCTCCCCAGTCTGCTCCCCCACCTTCACCAACTCCACCCCCCACCAACAAACCACCTCCGATCCTGGTTTCCCCATCTCCTTATATAGACATGAGCCAGCAAACTTCCTGTCACCAGCAGTGGTCACAGTAACCAAAGTTCAACTTGGGGTCGTTTGCATAAGATTCTTATACTGAAGTCTTTGCCAGAACACATTTTGTAGCTAGAAACAGTTTTTTATTTTTGAAAAACATTCCGGGTTGACCTATTAGTTAAATAAACCTAAGCCAATCAACCGGGTGATATTTGACCTCTTGACAGAACAGAACACCTTCTGTGGCGTTAAGTAGTATTGCATATTTTATGACAACGACGTTTGTCTACACTCATTAAGAGACATCAACCAAATATTTAAAACATCCTTTTATAAGCTCACTTCAGTTAGCCACAGTTGACCAACAGCTACTTTACAAAGAGTTACCCTGAAACTGGCAGCTGGGACTAACAAATGTCTGTGATTTCCCCGACACACAACCGTAAAGTTTTCAATGGGGGCGGAACAGTTTGTTAGCCTTAGCTTAGAGGCCTACGCTGCTATGCTAAGCCTCTCAGAATGGATTCAATTACACATTGTTCAAGTATATTCTGCATCGGTGGACAGCGCAGGTAGGCTGCTGAAACACCACTGGAAGGGGAAGACGAAGTGGGAGGAGGAGGTCTGCACTGATCAGCCAGTCGATGCTAACCGTGTCATGACCCCCCCGTGGAGAAGTGTTGCTTTTGCTAATCCTCTCTGACACGACTTAATCCTATGAAGATCAGCAGCTCTCAGGGAGGAAACGATTGTCATCGGGATACCCCCGCCCTCCACACACACACACCTCTCCTCCTTCCTATTCCCTAATCTCTCCCTCTTTCCTCCCTCACTCCCTTTTCACAAATCCCGCATTTCCCCATCCCTCTCTCCATTCATCCAAACAAATATTGTTCCAGTCCTTCTCTAAGATTCAGGTTGAGCCTCAGGCTCTGGGCTGGTCCCATCAAAGTGGAGGGGGTCTGAACGTGACCCTTACCCCGACTGGGACCTAGGGGTCACCTGGGGGTCATACAGGGGTCATACGAGGGTCGCTCAGGGGAAGTGGGCCAATTAGCACTTTTACAGGGCAGGAGGGAAGAGGGGGTGGGCGAGTATGGATTTGAGGGGTGTGGGTGGGGTTAGGATAGCTTAGCAGACTAGAACTCTGGACGAAGGGTAAACAACCTATTATTCTTTCAGTGTGATAAATAAGCGTTGCCTCGTGTGGACCCTTGCCTGTGAGGCAGCTCTGCTGACTCATCATCAAAAGAAAGACCTGCAGCTTCAGCTCATGCGGCAAGGTAAAGGCTTTCTTACCAAAAAGCCGTTTAAGTCTTAGGATGACATTGAAATGCAGCGTGGCCAGTTTCTGATCAGTCGAGCTATGGTTGCAGTGAAATATAATGAGAAAAACTTGCCATCCATGAAATGTACTTTCACGACCAGCTACGTAAAACATCGCTTCAAAGATTGAAAATACTTTCATTTGTGTGTCTAGGAGCCGGTTGACTGAGTGCGCTCGATTTTCTTCTTTTTTTTCCAATAGAGAACACGCACACACAAATCCACTCACACACGTGACACACGCAAGCACACAAACAAAACACACTCGATTGCACACATGCAAAGACACGTCTCCCCCGTCTGTGGGCGACCTTCCAGGGGAAGCCAACCTGACCACATCCTAACCCACAGGTATGGGTGTCAATCCCTCCTTATTACACTGAGATGTTTACCTACTTAGCGCGGGTGCCCCCTGGGAAGGCCCCCCCCCTCCCCCTGGCTCAGGACGTACCAGGAGTTGTATGCCCCCAGAGTTGCCCCCTTTTCCGCCCCCCCCCACCACCACCCTAGGTAAACACATAAGCTGACCACCTACTCCCAAAGCTAGAGGGAGAGAAAAGTGTTTTTTTAATTATTATTATTATTTGCCATTTGACTTCCTCCCCACAGGCCCACAGGAGTCCACAGGCTCTTGATGTTACTCTTCATATCATAGTTTTGTGGGAGCAATAATTCTTTCTTGCCCTCTCTTCTTACCAGTCATTATTTCCCTGTCTTCTTTTCTTCCTCAAACGATCTGTCTCTTTGTCACCGCTGCCTTTGCATGGCACAAAGTAGTGTCACATCTCTCTCTGAAAGATTGTTATTACATTGCAAGTATTGGACAGGTGAGGAGATAGAGATTGCAGGGCGACAGGGCAGGCCAGGCCAGGCCACAATGATTATCACCTTAACTAGAAAAACCCCATCACCTCCCTTTCACCCAACATTTCTATTGGTCCACTGTAAAATCACATAACAAAAATGAAGTTAGAGCCTTCATGTGACTACCACTGCGTTAAGAGATGGAGAGGGTCATTCAAAGAATGCCTGCCAAGAATTTCATATCAGAAAGGCGTTATTCGGAATAAGAACGATACCATCAGTTGGAATGTGACTGAAGTATGGAGAGAAGGAAATGAAGCTTCTTTCATACGCAATGTGCTGAGTGAGAGCTGTTGGCAAACATCCTGTGCCTCACTGTGGACTCTCTCCTTACAGTGTGATGCCATGACCTTTCATGCCGAGTTCCCGTCTCATAAGACACACTGTCATGTACCCCAGGCCTGACCAGGCCGGATCACCACTGCATTTAAACCTGGGACTGTCGTCCAGTCATCGTTTGTTGAATCACCGACCTCATGTTCGTGATCTTGGCTATTTGGTATATTCTCAGTTTTCCTATGACTTGTGTGCTAACTCTTGTTCTCCGTCTGCCTGCAGATCAACTCTCCCGAACTTCTGTTCCTCCGCTACCAGAAAGTCAACACGCTCGACCATCTAACCAGACGACACTGCTTCAACCCCCCCCCCCCCCCTCTCTCTCTCTCTTACCAATAAAAGCATCCGCACCAGATCTGACTCGAGTGTGCGTGTCGTGTGTTTGGGTCTCCCAGTTATACATATCACAGACAGAACATAACATACTCTGCTGGGTACAGTCTGTCAGACGTTGGACCACTTCCATCCTCCACTGCTTTGGACTGGCACTTTGAGGTCATGGGCACCACAACCTGAATTCCAAGCTGACTCAAAAACTGCATTTGAAAGGGTTTGTAGATAAGACTTGACTCAGGTCTACTGAGTATAAACTGCGGGCATCATCCAGAGCTATAGACTTCTAACATGGGTGTGTGAAACACAGCCTCGCAGTATTACAGTGAGACTTTTAATGGGAGAGAGAAAAGGCGTTATTGTTTGTTAGGCCTTTTATAGGCTTGTTTTTCCAGACAGGGTAAGAGTTTGGAGGTGGCAACACTGGAAGGATTCATGATGTTATAAAATAAGCATTACTGTATATGTGAAAAATATATTAACATCTGACAGTGTCATTTTGTATGCACAAGAAGGCAATCAGCACGGCAACAAGTGGTTTTGTAAAATACTGGTATTGTCTCCCTCCTCACTCTCTCTCATTCTCTCTCTTTCTCTCTTTTTCTCTCTCTTTTTCCCCAATTTTCTTCTTCTGAACAGCAGCCAAGAGACACATTTATAATCCTACTTTCGGTCTGGTGCCTCAACGGTAGATGGACCCACGCACACACACACTCACCAGCGATACACCGCTCAGTGACTTCCAGACTAGACCACCTCATTCCAAGACGAAGGAGGAACACTTTTTCTTGATGCTTTGAAAGGGATGGAGGGTGAGGAGGAGCGGAGGGAGTGGGGGGCTGGGGGATTAACATTCTTCCCTCGCTGCCCCCCCCCCCCCCTTCTTCCCCCTCCCTTACCGAAGCGAGGCCCTGAATCTCCAGGCACATGCTTGACCTTGCACTGAGGACAAAGAACAATTAGCAACCACGGCGTGGACCTTAGCATGTCTTAGGAACTGCGGCGCAAAAACAAGAGGGGCTAAAAAGTTTCCCTCCTCTTAGAGAGCATCTCGGATGGGGAGAGGGGGGAGGGGAAGAGGGGGGAGGGCCTGGATGGTGTGACGGGTCTCCCGGTTTCACAGTGAGCTCAGGGATCCAGCTTCGACAGGTGCCAGAAGCGATGCAAGATGGAGAGTGACCTGGCGAGATCTTCGGAATATGACAACAAGGTTGTCCCTTATGTGCACCTTGGTAAACTCTGATCGAGGGTCATCTCCTGCAGGCACACATACACATAAAACCTCTCTCTCACACACACAACTTCACACACACACATGAATTTGAACTCATTTCTTCGGAAGTTGTTTTGACCTGAAGGTGTTGGACTCTTGTCATGTGACCAGTCCTAAAAACTGCAGTGATTAGAACTATCTTGCTGCACACACACACATAGTACACACACCCAAATACACACACGCACACCTCAGAGCAACATTAACTTGATTGTCCTCACAGCAGTTTGCTTCTTTTCCCGGCAATTTCTCTGTCTCTCTCTTTCTCTGCTCTAAGTTTTACTGTCATAGCAACACGTTAAATGAATGCATGGTTAAAACACTAGCAAGTGCAAAACAATATACACAAACATGCCGGTTCACAAACCCAGTGACCCAGACTAAGCAGTGCATGTGAGAGACTAGGGAAATACACTGAGAGACACAGAGAGAGAGAAAAGGAAGACAGAGGGCAAGAGAGCAAAAGAGAGAAAGGGAAAGAGCGTTCGTTGTTTACACGTCCGCAGCCAGCATTCCCCTGTCCGTGCCCTGCCTGTTCTGAGCGTGCCCGTCACGAGACGACAGACAGCATCCAGACAGAGTCCTGCAGAAGAACTCCAGTGGCAACTCGCAGAATAACAGGAAACCACCAGACAAGATAATGGACACAGGGAGTGGACTAAGAATCAAACAGAACAAACACCCGTGCAAACTGACAGATACAAATGAAAAACTACAAAATCTTCAGAATCCTCCCGCCCCCCCCCCCCCCAACACACACACACACACACAGTACAGTAGATTAACACAGACAAACAGTAGACTTAAGAGTGGCTTCTCTTATCACGCCTCTTCTCTGCCATACAAAACAAAGACAACATCCGACCCCACAAAAAGTATACATACCGACTGACATGTCTTAAAGACGATAAATAAAACCCCATTCTTGTATAGCCAGAACACACACACACACTTCTGCACGTGAAGATTATGTCAGTATTACATAGAAATACTATATTTATGCATACACACTAGCATCTTAAGACAGATTTACGTGTTCACACACATCCAGAAGTCGTTCTAAGCAGGCTCTCTCTTTCCCTCCCTCCCTCGCACCCTCCCTCCCTTTCTTTCTCTCTCTCCCTCTCCAACACACACACACACATGAACACACACGAAAACGTACACACACACACAGTCGGGATGTAAATCCTGGGAGAATGGTTCTGGCCCAGAGTACCCTCTATTGGACTCAACTCGTCTCCTACGGCTTTAGCAGAGGGAATACCAGATGGTTTACTTCACTGTCTCCACTCTGCAGCTTAGACCGGGGCAGATAAATCACTGTCTCGGCCGCAGACTAAGATGGAAAAACTGACGAAGACTGCCAGTGTGCACTTCTGAACGCTCCATTTGCAGCGAGCCTGCAGGGAAACGGCGCTCAGGAGACCCTGAGATGTTGTCCCCCCCTTTTCTCTCTCTCTCTCACTCTCTCTCTCTCTCTCTCTCTCTCTCTCTCTCTCTCTCTCTCTCTCTCTCTCTCCTTGAGATGTTCTCCCCCCTTTTCTCTCTCTCTCTGTCTCTCTCTCTCCCTCCTCTCTCTCTCTCCTCTCTCCCTCCTTCTCTCTCTCTCTCTCCTCTCTCCTTCTCTCTCTTTCCATTCTTCTCTCTCTCTCCCTCCTTCTCTCTCTCTCTCTCTCTCTCTCTGTCCTTCTTTAGCTCTCTCTTCAGAACACTCCACAGCCTCTTATTCTAGACACTACTTTCATCTATCTTTCTGTCTCTGTTTCTCTCCATCTCTACCTTTCTGTTCTCTACTTCTGCATGTATCTGTTATTACCAGCCAGCTGTTTTTTTCCTCAGTGTCCAATCATCCTTATTTTCTGACAGTATCTATAATTTTTTACTTATGGTAAAAAGAAAATACTTTTCTTATTAATGGGCTATTTAAAAATGCCTGTCTTCTGTCTGGTCTATTTTGGTCTTTCTATCTTTGTGGTGTCGCTCTGTCTTTTTTCCTTTCTTTGGACTCTCTTTCTCTCTGCACCTTGGGCTCCCTTGCATCCTCTCTCCTCTCTACCGGCTGATCTCATTTAGAGGGCTAACCGCTGGAAGACTAACGACAAAACAAGGCAGTACACGGTTCACATTCCAGAACGTTCCCTCTGCCCCAGCAGCCCACTGCTCAGACACAGAAAAACTGTGTAAACTTGTATTTACTTCATACAAAAAACGCTTTTACACATTCATACAAAAGCCTATATACACACAGAAACACACAGAGGTGTTCAGACTCACCCATATGACTGTTTCTATAGTTGCCCTTCGGGGCAAATGGAAGAAATTACTTTAGGAAAGGATGTCAATGTGACTCAAGGTGTTTAGTTCAAAACATGAGACTCAATCTGGTCGCATTTCACAGAAACTTACAAAATTCTATGTCAAAATTATCAGTGAACTCAAAGACCCAGAATGCTTGGCCAAGAAACTGCTGTCACTGAGCCACTTAGAAAATTATTTTACACAGGCTTTGGTCCACTAATCCAGGAACTCATTAAATGCATCAAATCTCAACATCTACCAAAAGGACAACATTACATTTACATTTAATCATTTAGCAGATGCTCTTATCCAGAGCGACTTACAGTAAGTAAACTAGTACACAAAAATAGTACACAAACTATGAACCAGTGTGGAATAGTTATATATCTGAAACATCATTGTGCACTTTCAAAGTTACAGCAAAACCCATTAATCAGTGTGGTTTCAGGGTGAGGCTGGTGAGTCGCTAAATATGATGTGTTCTTGGGCAGAGAACAAAGTGGAGAAACTGTTACAAATCCAACCTCACAATAGGATGTAATTTGGAGAATGATTTAGAGATGTCTTGCTTGTGGCTACACAATATTATGCTACTAAATCTACAAGTGTTTCAAGGTATCCCTTCAACAATGTCATAAAACCATTTGTAACATATCCTGCCTTCACCGGCCAAATGTAATGAAGAGAGAGCGAGCCAGAGAGAGAGGGAGAGAGGAGGGAGAGAGAGAAACTGAGACTGAGTGTAGAAAAGAAAATAAGAGGCTGAAAGAATAGCCCTCTGAGGGAGAGTGACAGAGAAGAAAGAGAATGGACCTCTTTAGAAAGTCTAGCATCAATCACTGGTCTTGTGATGGTAATTATAGATCTCATAGTTGCAGTGTGTGACTAAAAGCCCCAGTCTCTTAGCTAGCCTCCAAGCCCCTTAGTCGCTCCGCTTCCCAGACTTCCAGCCTGTCATCCACTCAGCCTTGAGTCATCTGGAGACATGCTCATCCAGTCTCCCAGCCTGTCATCCTTTCAGCTTCTGTGGGGGAAACTTCCCAGTGACCCAGCTTGTCCCAGCATCCTTGCTGCCTTACAGCCTTACATATTTTACATCCTCCCAGTAGCTTATCCTCCCAGCCTCCAAACCTTCAAACCCTCCAGCCTGTTTTCCTATCAGCTCGTCATCCAGACAGCCCCAAGCAGGGTAAGTCAGCCATAATCACACAGCCCATCTTATAATGACAGAGACGACCAATCAGCAGCCATCTCATAATGAAAGAGTGGACCAATCACCATATACCTCTGACAACTCATAGAATTCTGGGTGAATTGAGGATGAAGTGAGAAGTCTATTTGTCCAGTATTTTTTACCCACAGTATGTAGTAAGTTATTTAGTATTTTCCTCTGTCTCTGCCTCAGTTGTTTTCTGCTAGCTTCCACTAGCTTACCTCACATAGCAGACATAAGCCAACTGCCACGAGAACAGAGTGTAGAGACGTGACTCTTGACTTGTCTCGTTCATTTTCCTAACAGCGTTCAGACTTTCGTCAAGTCTTGACAGTAGGACTAACACATCAAGATTCACCCATACCCCGTATGAAGAGAGTTTAGACAACCTTCTTTCATCTCCTTTGTACTGAATCATTTGATTTCAAGATGTTACAGAGTGAACACACCGTGCTTTGTTCCAAAAGGGAAACGCGATTGAAGCTAATTAGCCCGTAAGCTAACCGCAGCGTGATGCTGAACAAACAGGATGCTTAGCTCTCGGTTACTCTCTGGCACAGTATCTCCAATCCTCCCCCCCGCTGCACATGTATCACCTAATAAAGCGAAAAATAGAACAGCTCTTGAGTGATGTCACTGGAGCTTCCAGAAGTTGCGATTCATACCATAGCCATTTTCCTCCCTAAAACGCTTACGCTTGTGTTTTTGATCCAGCCCAGACTGTGGCTAGGCCAGGGCCAGGGGAAAGGGGTGGTGGGGGGGGGGGGACGGTTGGGGGCTGAGGTCGGAAAGGATGAGTCATAGCATTGCTTTCCATGCTCAATGATTATAATACCACATAATAGAGAACAGTGCTGCTACTCTATAGTGCTGGATATGAATGGCCAAACCCTGATGGCTGGACCACAGATCTCACAGAGGGTAGCCATCCTAACCCTGGGAGGGGGTTGGTGTTACAATGCAAAGCCCACTGAATGGAAAACATAGCTGTATACTGACTCACCCAAAGGCAGGAGAAGACCTTGCACTTACATTAGAGTGATACTGGACCCAAGTGTACGTTTGCATGGCTTTCTTCAACAGTGATCTTCGTGAGTTTGTGCATTTCCAGTTAGATGTTTGGCCCCTTGGCGAGCAGGAAAGAAATCATTGAATCCGGTTTTAAACGTCGAACATTATTACATGGTGGCCTGGGGAAGTTCATAGAACTTGGTTCCAGCCAAAGCACAGGGGGTTTAGACAGAGATCTCACTGTCGGTCGTCAACATAACAGAAACTATCCATGCGTCTCTGACAAAGGCTCCCCTTAACTTTGACACAGGGTCAACCTTGAACGTCTTTTATCAGGATCTGTTCCGATATGAGTGTCTGCACGCAGAGAAAGAAGGCTTTGGTATTGTCTGGGCATTGGAGCTGATTTTAGAGGTCGTAAAACAAGCATGCCTAGCCTCTTCATAAAGGCCGTATTCACGGGGCTGAAGTGGCACATGCAGTTGCAGGGTCACTGCCTCTCTCCACAGTCCAGCTGGGCTCGGATTCTTTCCCCCGGCTCCACGGCGATAGCCACACACAAGAAAGCGCTTTTTCACACCACCGTTTATCTGATGGACTTCAACAGACCTCAGGACTTCCCATGTGCAGGCTATGAGAATGTGCAGCCCCCAGTGAAAAACCCTCTGTGGATAGAATACCTCTGCTTCACTCTGCAGACACAAACAATGACTAATAGTCCAGGCTATGGATTGTAATCTACCAAAAAAAAACGTACTTTGCTTTTGGTGTTTGATGACACTGCTATGGTGCCTGTACTTAGGTATTCCACAGCCAGGTCAGTTCTAGAGGCCAAGCCAGGTCAGGCTTGTGGGACAGTGTAAGGATATTAGTGTTTAAAATACAGTACAGTACATGCCCATCATAACATATGTCAGTTTTAAATGCATGGTGCTTCTGTCTGCAGAAGCACCATGCATGGTTTTCAAGTAGGCCTTTCAGATGAAAAAGAGAACTGTGAATGGAAAACAGATGAATCCAAGCCTTGAGTGACCTTTGACCTCATCATAAAGGTTACCCATTCCCCTACACACACACACACTTTTCCATTGCACAAAAAGATCCCTGTTTTGGAATACCTCATTCAAAAACTTGCTTGAAACACAAACCTTTCCTTAAGCCATCTCTGTAACACCCCTCAATGGGACAGTTATTTTTCCAGCAAAAGCCTGAACTAAAATCATCTCGAAACAAACTCCAGTGTATTTTTCTTAAGTGAAATGAAACAGTATTTTATTTCACAGTGCCTTGTTCCACCGAGAGTGGGATGAAAACATCTGGAACACATTTTTTTTCTTCCTTTTTTCATGGGGGTTGAACAGACAGCACAATGGAACTTATGGGATCCAGATGTCAGCGAGCACAGTGGGTGAGACAACAAGTCTTTCTTTCTTACTCTCCGTTTTCAAGAACAAATTGACACAAAACAAACATCAAATCAGGTGGCGAGGCATGGATTGTTAACATCTAGCATTTCACTCCATACTCCAACTCCATATCACATAGTTATTTTCCTGATAGGCAAAGGTGAGTGGACGGCAACCCTACACTAGGTTTATCAAAAGTGGTTTTGGCCCCAAACCACCAATGTTTTCATTCACACAGGTATTCAAAGAATGTTATTCCAGTATTTTTGATGAACAAAGCAGTTTGACATGTCAGTTCCAGCCCTAGGGGTGTGTTTCCTATTGAGGGAGACCATTCAGAACCCATTCCTTAATTAATGATAACAAACCATAAGGGGAGAAAAAGCCAAAACACAAAAAAGTGTTTGAAGCTTTGTGAAAGGTTCCATTGATTCTCGGAGACTTGTTGAAAACACTGAACTTTTCCTCAACCTCTCTGATGGCCATGACACAAAAGGAACCTTCTAGCAAGAGAAGCAATGGTTTCATCCAGTGCAGACACCGGTAATGGAACAACAGAATCCCAGGACAGCTAAATAAAACTGACCTCCATGATTTAAAGCGGCTATTAAACAAGCATTGTTTTGTAAAACAATTACCAGCTAACAATACGTTTGCAAGTGGTTAGAAATGCAAAATGTTGTATGCTTTCCATTTATTTCAAGTTAAATCCTTTTGCTTGATTTTATAATACTGTTATATTAGCCAATACTATAAGTCTCTTACCCCTTCCCTGGTAGCCAGTAGGGAACGTGTACTTGAAGGTGAGTGGCAGCTGAACTGCTTTGATCCTCAGGTAACATTCCTTCTGTCGGGCTCTGAAGCTGTAAACCTGACAGTAATAGTAATCTCAAGGTCACGCCTTTCACCCTCTGACCTTTGACCCTGCCAGCCCGGACACCCCGGGTCGTGTTGGAGTTTTTGCCATTACTTGCTTGCACTCAAGTGAAAGGGCTCTCCTCAACATCAAGAGAAGATGACCTGTGGTTATAAATCTGTGGTAAAGAGCTGTTTGACACTAGGGTTACTTCTCTCTCTCTCTTTCTCTCTCTGACTTTTGTAAATGCTCAGCTTCAAAACAACAGAAAGACATGTTTGAGATCCCCTTGAAGTTCTAGTTGCTTCACGATCAAAACCTTTTTGTGGGTGTGAGAACTGTTCTCCTGGCACCATTGTCACAGTCGACTTGCTTTTATGCGGCTTGGCCCTGGCTTTGTTTCTTAGAGTTATGAGACAATGAGATTGCATGAAACCACTGTGTAATTAAAACAGAGCAGTACCAAGTTGAGGGTTGCATAAAATGTATGAAGAAAACAGAGGATAAATAACAGGACCACTTACATGAAACTAACATGAAACAAAAAAAACATCCACAGAAGTATTTTAGAAAAGATCACTTAAGTGCATGTGTTATTCATTTGTAATTCCAATATATAAAGTAATGAATATATAAATGTCTAAGTAAAGCAAATATTGGAATAACATGTTGAAAATGTACATAGACCCGTTAAGTCCTAAATGTATAAATACCATTGACTGAGAGTACAGTATGACTCATTGGTTTAGTATATTCTTGATGAAGGTGTCTGGGAAAGGCTGATTCGAACCAGATTGCTGGTAACCATGGCAATGATTGTACATGTAGGTTGTGCTCAGCCAGAGGGCTCAGGGGTCATCTGGTTTGGGTCAGGATGGGTTCTTTACTGCTGACAAACTGGAGTCATCATTTTTCATTAGCCTTTAATTATACCATTTGCATGCTCAGATGGCCTGCAGCTTTCACAAGCAGTAAATAAACACAATCTTAAAATGGTGGTTTAGGAAGATACAGTGTGTGATGTGGTCCCAACTTTCCTGAGGCACACTGTCTCCTGCCCACTGGAAAGGAAAAGAAGTAGTGGTCTCAAGTTCTAGAAGGTTCCAGAAATTCATCATACACCACTACGGTTTACATTGGCTACATACGAAACCTCTCTCTAATGCTGAAGCCATGAAGTTCAGCCTCACTAGCATGTGCAAAGTGTCAGATTTCAGGAAGTGTCGAAGCACCAGAGCAAAAGGGTTTACAAGTCTCTGTTGGGTTTAAGAGTTGATTAAACACAGCGAGCAACATCAGTATGGATTCAGTCCCACGCCCTGAATTCTCATAAAAACCCTTGCGGCCAATCGCACATCAGCCTCACTTGACCGGCCAATCAGAGACAGTGGGGAGGAAGACCACTCCCCCTTGGAAATAACGTCACCATCGAAAAAGTCAAACCTCCATCTCCAGCCTGCACCACCTGAGGGACATCAATCCTTTCCGCCGTGGCAGAGTTTAAGTGTCTGCACTATCTCTGCTCATAATCGACCTCATGTTTACACGTGTCCCCTTTGGTTGAAGGGAGAAGTGTAAATGTTAGTCTATTTTTTTTTTTATGTAAATGCAGCCCATGGCCCAGCCCAGTTCACTGACTTTGCCGATTGTCCATGTTGGTATGTGGACAGACCTGGCCATCTGGCTATACCTACCAGGCCTCTCACAAACATGCAGGCCACTCCACACAAGACCACCAACCGTGACACCGACTCAGGATGCTAATAATACACACAGGCCAGACTACAGACTACTCCTGGATAACGGCCTCTGTCCCTTATCCAACTTTAACTAGGAATCCTATCAGCTTCTCTCATGAGTGTAACGTAGACTTAGCACAGTGTCTGTGGACGATTCTCTCTTTAAAGCAAAAGGAATGAAGCACATAAAGTAGCTGCATCCAAGCAATTCACATCACATTTGGACCTAGGACTTTGTGAAGTATCAGTTTAGGGCAGCTACAGTAGGCATTCTATGGACCCATTTGTATTTTCACATAAAACAATTATACAGATAGGTCTATGATATTGCTTGAACGTTAAGTTAACTCAAGAATGGACAGAATTAAATCTACTTTTTTATGGAGGTCATGGTTATCTTTATATTGTCTCTGATGCTGGCCATTGGACTCCGCCCTTTAATTTGAGGCGACGCCGGCCCCGCCCTCTCGCTAGAAGGGTGCTGCGCTCTGTTGGGTTCCTAATTTTAAAATAACGCTTTGAATTCATCAAACTGTGTAACAGAGGGAGAACTTAGGTAACACAGCAAAAACAAGGTATGAGTTGAATTGCCAAGTGTAAAAACTACAATGGTTATGCCTTTAGCAAAAAAAAATCTGAAATACAGTAATAAAGTTTTTTTTTTTTTTAAGGTTAATGCTCATGGCGTCCCATTAAGTCAATCCTACAATACGATATAAAATATTAGGAAATTATGAAAATTCCAGAATGAACCCATTCAATAAAAGTGAAGACCACCAAAGACTGCACCTTAACCCTGAAGATCAGCCAGAGGATAGGCAAAACTGTTCTGCCACAGGTCACGCATAAGCCCTACCTATGTCATCTCTATTCATCTCACTTCCCACTATTTTAAGATATGTCAGAACTATCAATGCCATCTGCCTAAGATTCAGACAGCCCACACATAAAGTATCTACATGCAAAAACATGTGCATCCATATAGCACTATAGTTGGCGCAGGATTCCATCTTCCAAACTGCACAAACCCATCGCTGGAGGCAGCGAAGTTTAGGACGGATGAGAGAGAGCTGTTGGCATTCGTCTGTGGAAAAATAATTCTAACAGGACGCTACAGTGGAACTCCAGTTCCTTTTCTCTGCAACTCCTATTTTTACAAAAGTTGGCATAGAATTTTTTGCACAGTGATAGCCTATACAATGTGTCTAGGAAAACCCCAGTGAGTGCTTATGCATTTCTGGACAAAAAGACCCGTGGACGAAGACAACCACCTATGGTCTCTTTCTTTAAAAGCCTTGACAGGGCCCCCGGTCATTTTCAGCTTAAGGCAGAAGGGCACCAAAATGAATATGGGGGGCATTCCAGATAAGTTAAGTCTTATTGAAAAGGGGCCGTTGAGTTGGAGTGACAAGTGAAGAGGTCTTTAGAAACTTGTTGCTCATGAGAACGTTTCTCTCTTTACAGAACTTGAAACTTGTGCAGGACGTGCGTCAAGTCTACAAAAAGGTTAGACTCTAAGTGTATCAAATGCATCTTACCTGAACTTGCTTGTGAAGTGACAAAAAGTAGAATTATCGCTAAAGTCATTTGCGCGTCCCTTATTCTCCGTTTTACTTTCCATCTTATATGGGTATCCATGACCGCCGGTGACGTCCACGGCAAATGTGGATGAACTTTTCGAGATCAACAGAATAAAATTATAACTTCTGATCAGGAGATAATTGGAAACCAAAGATCCCAGAAAAAGAGAGAGAGAGGGGGAAAATGTCGTTATGTCTCAAGCAGCCATAAGTTTGTGGAGTGTGGTTTCCTCCAGCTAGTTGGCGGATGGGGCACCCTCTCTACCGTTCCTCTCCACTCTCCTTGCTCCTCTGAATTACCCTGTGCTGCAGAGCCGCGGATCAGAAGTGTTGCCCCCACTCTCAATCGTCACTGAGATCCCCTGGAACTCAAGGGGAAAAATAGGGTTTCCCACAAGCTGTCAGTCAGTACGTGGACAGCAGAGGCAAGCAAATGGGAGAGGGTGTAAAATAAACCCTGCCTTGTCATTGGCTAAGGACAGGGAGGAAAAGTTTAGGGAAAGTTTGACGCCTACTCTCAAAACATTGCCGTCGCTCCCAGATATAATATGCGACTGGGTATTTTTCAGAGCACAATCCGCTAGCAGACACAAATTCGCTAGTTTGAAAGGGATGTTACAAAAATGTTTAATTGCCGATTGACTGTGTATTAATTGTTTCCTATCAAGGAGAGGTAGACCGTTCCGCTGTCCAGACCTACAAGTAAAACTATATAGTTAAAAACGACATGTTAATGGGTAGCCTAACCGTTTCTTCTACATTTGGAAGAGCAAGTGTCATAAATAGCTTCTGCTGTTTCCTGAACTCTATTAAAAGACGGATGCGCATTGGCGACCCTAACACAGGACAACTGGTGCGCGTGAGAGGTTGGCCAGGTGCTGATCTCTTGACATGGTCATAGATATAGCCATGGTTGAGGCAGGGGACGTATTTAGACGGTAACAAAATAACCTTATGTGACTCGTTTTCCTATTTATTAGCACTTTTACTGGCACCAATGAGAACAATTTAGGCTATAAAAACTTTAACTCTTACAACTGCCTAAATTATTCAGGTCTATGCTTTTACCATCTCAATACCTAGTTCTTAACATTAACAACATAATTGGTATACTGGCAATCAACTGTGTCCCAGAACACCATGCATCCTGGACAACTTTGGGTAAGAGTCAGATTTGGTGTGTGTGCTGCCACAGGGAATGACAGGAATGCAGTGGCCTTTTGTACGAGGTGGCTGTCCAGGCCTGTGGGGGGCAGTCTCCCATTAAAACCCCCAGCTCCCAAATGGGGTTTTAACACTCCTAATGCACAGCATAGACTGAGGACCAGACAGAGAGTCAGAGGGAAGGATGTGTCAGCGATGCTGAAAGCTGAAAGTAACAGAATACACAGGATTAGTGTTGGTGTGACCATGCATGTATTTGTGTGTACAGTATTAGTGTGTGGGTTGGTGTGTGTGTGTGTGTGTCGTGGTGGTGGGAGGGGAGGGGGTGAATGGACACCCCAGGGTGTACTCATTCATAAAAGCATTAAAAGTACAAGGAAGAGAATGTGACACTCCCTGTAATACTGTATGTGACAAAGCAACTCTGCCAGGTCGGTTCCACCCTTGATTATTTACAGAAATAGAAACAGACACAAGGCCAAGTCTATAAATCTCCAAGAACAACTGGTAAAGTATATATCCTGCTGTGACAGAACAAACTGTCCCAAAACTGCACAAAGATGCATGAACTAGGACGCAAAAAAAAACTAGGGAAGCGGGCTAGTAATCTGAAGGTTGCCAGTTCGATTCCCGGCCGTGCAAAATGACGTTGTGTCCTTGGGCAAGGCACTTCACCCTACTTGCTTCGGGGAGAATGTCCCTGTACTTACTGTAAGTCGCTCTGGATAAGAGCGTCTGCTAAATGGCTAAAATGTAAATGTAAAAAAAAGAGGTCTGTCTGACGAGTCACTTAGATGTTTCTACAACACGTTTACAAAATATTTGAGATATTTGTTTATTAACTTCAGACACAGACGAACTGCAACATGTCCACTATATTATTATAGTAACTGTCAAAAAACAAAACAAAAGTTGGAAATCTATAACTAAGTACAGAATGTAATGCTTCCAAAGCAACATGGTATAATATGATAACATGATATAACATAATCACCATTAACATTCAACATTCCAAAATAAGAATGGTCTGATTTCCATGTTGGAAAGACTCAGGTCTGGATCTGACTTCAGTGCTGATAAAATGAAGCTGTGTTACAGTCCCAGGGCTCATTAGTAAACAGACAGGCAGCACTGACTGATGTGCTCTGGGCTGAGTCAGCCTGCACATCGCTCACCCACACATAGAAGCTTGCAGTAGCTTTAGGACAGGTAGAGAACAGCGAACACCTGGATTCACCTTTCAGCAAGGTCTCATCAAAACACACCTCTGACCTCTCCATCTATCTAATACCTTCACACTTATCGCTTCTTCCACCTAGTCGTCACTCTACCCTCTCTATCTCTCTAGTCACACACATACGGTTAGACCGAGAGAAGTGTAACTCATGAAACACTATACAATTACTACTCAATAAAGAGTTATCTTGTATCTCTTTAGACAGAATTCCTTCCCTGACCTTGAATTATAAACATTAACGGAGCGTTGCGGCCTAAAACTGTTTTTGAAGGGCACTTTATACCTACACTACATCAACCCCAGAAAGCCTCATGGCTGTCTGTCCTGCCTCCGGGAACCAAAAGTCTGATGATTGATCTTCAGACACACAGCAAAGATATGTGTGGAGAAGTCCACTTCAGGACCACAGTAAGCCTCCTTTGAGGGTCTCGTTGGGAAAGAATGCAGCACAGACGGAGCAAGGATGGGGCATACTTGCATGGCCTGCAGAAGGGAGAGAGGAAGAGAGAGAAAAAAAGAGAGAGGGGGTGTGTGTGATTCTCAATCTGTTTTGTTTTTTTCTTCTTCCCAACCTCTCTACTTCCCTTACTCTTCTTTCCCAACCCTTTCTCCTAATCCTCCCCCCTTCCACACTCCCATCTCTCTGCATCGCTGGCTGGTGGCAGTCTGGACCACAGGGCTGTGGAGCAGAATATGCCATCCATCATCCTTAAGGCCCTGCTCCATCAAACGACAAGTGACTGATTGTATAGCTCTGGATGAAGCCAGAGCACGCTTCCTTCAGGCGGTCTTTTTACAATCAGCACAATTAGTACAGGATGACTGTAGCCAGGGCTACCAGCCAGCATAAATTGCTAGAGTTAAAGCTTAAAAACTGAGCACAGCTGTAGAGCGGTGCAAACACACGTGAAATGTCGTCTCGGGGGGAGGGGGGGGGGGGAGGGGGGGTGGTGCTTTGTACGCAGCAAAATTTTGGTTGGCCCCACCAAATCTCATTCCAAAAGTTGGCAGTCCTGTAGCAATGTGACAGCAGGTTAGCCATCGGACAGCTTGGGTTATAGTTAGCATAGCCACTTCAGGTTTTCAGCTACACGTAGCAAGAGAGGAAGGATGTAGCATTGCGTGCTAGCTAGCAACCACAGTACCTTTCTTTCCTGTTGTCGTCACTCTCATGACACTCATGATCATTTCCCCAATCTCAACATCAAAACATTCCTAACCAGTCCTGTGATTGGGTTGAATTACAGATAGGAGTTGGTGCCGTGGTTTCACTTCTTAATGACAGACTTTTACAATTCCGGAACGCCGAAAAGTGAACTCAAACTACGGATTGACGGAACCAGATGTTCTCTGGAATGTTCTGACATTGTTTACTCACACTATAAACTATGTGATTCTTACAAAGGGGACTGTTTAGGAAATCTGTCAAGGAAAAAGTGAGTGTGTGTGTGTGTCTCCCCAATGTCAGTGTATCCAAATGGGATGTGAGCTGCATCAAAAAGGAAGCCTATCAGACTTATCTTTTACAAAAATGAATGGAGACTACAATCCAGATTTCTTTCATCAACTAACATAAGCTTATTATTATGATCTGTCATGAGAAAGACAAATCACTCAGTCCTGTTTCCCTAGTCATATGCCTGATATGGTTCATCAACTCAGGTTTACTGACCTTTTTATTGAGTATAGGCCTAAGCTATGTTTTATCTGTGTACTAGCCTATGGAAGGTCTATCCTCGTCATCTTCCTTATCATCAATCACACCTCATTTTTGGAAACCAAGGAAGTTATTACTCTTAAAGTGTAGTCGAGCCATTTTGAAAACTCCTGGCAACACAAACCATGGTGTTCCCCCACACTTTCCAAAGTAATTTTTTGGCATTTTTGGAATCTGGAAATGATGGAATGTTTTGAGTGTTAAGACTAGAAAGGATAGAAAATGGAGAGAATAAACACTTGATGGTGAGATAAACAGAGGATCTGTCATCAGAGGATAGAAAAAGAGCAGGAACTCCATTGTGTTTGGTGAGTCCGCTTCTCCGCATGCCTGCACCTGTTGGTAGATCAGCACTTGGGGTTTTGGAAAGATGGGCAAACAGACATTACTCACCATCCCTAAAAACGGTGTGCTCGCCAGGTACAATCAATCAATGGGCATTAAGTAAATGAAAAGACAAATATACTGTTTTGGCACGAAATATGAAAGGTACATGGCAGATATTGCGAAGGAATTGTTATTTACTGCAACGATTAATACATTAACTTCAAAGTTGATGCAGATGTTTGGGTACTACTAGAAATGTACTGCATGTAGATGTGTAGAGCTTGGCATAATGCATGTTTACAAAGATGAACAAACTTGGTGGGCAATGTCTTAGATTTAGCACCAGAGGCAGTCAACAGCCAGGGTGGAAATATAATGTCTACACTCTTTTTATTTTACAGTTTTGAACAGGGAGCAAGTTTGAGCTTTGCTATGCTCGGCTGGCTGGTTGCTCCCTGTGTGCTCCAAAGCAGGAATTCCTTTAATAGAAACATACCTTTGAACTCATACTTCCATGTGGGCCACTGATGTGACATCTTTCCCTTCTGAGCTGTGCTCCTTTGAGCTGAGATCAGGGACTGCACACAGCTTTGAGATCAGCTAGTGCAATAATAATATGCATTCAGATTTCCCGTGTTAATCTTCTGTTATTCATGCTAGCCTTTAGCATTTCATCATATTACCACTTTTCACAATTGTTTATCAATGTTTCATTGAACTGAAGTGGGGTATCATTTTTTAATTTGTCAACACAATTTTAGATGTGGCGAACATCCTAACTTCCGATAAAAGGTTTCAGAGGTACCTGTGGGCGGATTTCAGTTCACACGTAGCCCTAGCTACATTTACTTATAGCAGGGGTGGTTGGGGGAGGGATGCTGTTGTGACCAGTGGCAAAAATCTGCTATCAATTTTGGGGGGAACAATTATATGACATTTTCTCAAGAGCAATTCCTGAGGGGGACCCCAAAATTACTGCTGTAACACACAGCCTACATTGTAATATGTTAAATGTATATTATTAACATTATTGAAATTTCCTTATGTTTACAGTGATTTATTGGGGCGGACAAATCATATTTTTCCCAGGATGGGGGGGTCGTGTGTGTGTGAGTGTGTGTGTGTGTCCGGGATTTCCGCCTATGGTTGTGACAATTAGTTGACTATTGCCGTCCGTCTGTTTGTGGCAGACAAATGGATAGACAGACAGATTCCTGGCATTATAAGGTAATATGATAATGATGTTGACAACAGTGCAGAGGAGTGATGTTGACTGGCACAGAGAAAACTGTTTCAAATGGAAACCGCTTCATGTAACAGACGTGGCCGCGCTCCGTCGGAGGAACGCTGGGTTAGGCCGCACTTGAGGTCGAACGCACCACCTCCGACATCTCGAGCACAATCACTACCAGCTACGCCAATGAAAATCTAGCGCATTGCTGGCGCGGATGGCATCTATAAATACCTGAGGAGTGAGTTGAAACGAGCAGCGCCGGCTACATTCGCACCCAAATTTAAGCTTTGTGGCGCTTCGCAGTCGGTGGATACCTGCCATTAGACGCTAACCCGGTGCATCTACAATTCCAAAAATTTGGCCATAGCCACCACTGCCTCCCCTGTTGAAACTGTCACATGCAGTTCGCACAAATGTGAGACGTAGCACTCATTTACAGTAAGTTTAAGCTGCAACGCTTAACAACATAAATAAACCTTGCGGCCTACCGTCTCTGGCATTAACTAACCCTGTCTCCTTCCCCACCCCTGCTGCCCGCGCCCCTCCCTTCTGGGTGTTTGTAGTGGGTGCTGTAATTATCTCAGACGTTTTAGAGCTGTGCATTTAACTACACTGATCCGTCATCTGCTCCGCTTACTGCAGAAGGTGATTGGCTGTTGGCAGGTCGGCGTAATTGCTGAACTTTGAACAGAGAGCCTGCACTAACAAGATGTTAGTGAGGGGAAGAACATGTAATACGTGGTAAGCAGTCTCATTTCATGGCTACATGAGATGTTGTCTTTGTTGAATGATATTCTAAGTCGTTTTGGGGGGGGGTGAAAAATTGGAGCAAATTTCCTCAAGGTAGTAATATAATTGAAAAACTAAAATTAAAAAGTTAAGTAAAGCTGCAAGTAGCATTCATATGGGGTCCATGCAGTCATAGACCTGGAGGCTTTAGGGGATGTCAGTGTCTCAAGTGGTCTTACTTTTTAAACAGTGGTAAACTAGCCTTCTGGACACTATAGTCATTCATTTGATGTTACACCTGGTCAAGAAAAGTCAGCTCTCTTGACAGTTGATATTCATTTGAATTAATATCTTGAAAAAATCACAGCCTTCTGGACTGACAGAGGAATCCTAAATATGGAGGGGAACCATAGGGCTCCTGCAGCTTCTCTACTCTGACCCCTAACGAATCCAACTGCATTTATGTCGAACCACGGTACTGCGAAACAATGTAAGAATGTCATGTAACTACTACTTGTCAAACACTTCAGGTAACATGTTCTTGTGAGACTGTCCAGGTATCAACTTCTGGATCCCTATGTGTGTAAAGACAAGTGTCTTGCATAAGAAGAGGAGGACATCCTTGTATTTCACAGTTGAAATTTGGGCTGACACATGTTGGGCTTCCAAGGCACCTTTATGTCTAATAGCTTTCCCCTCAGAAACTTATCATACACAACTTTACTCCCCAAATGATATTTCACACTGTTGTTTGAAAGACAAAGACAAACACAGTTTCAGCGCCTGACCAGATGTCTCGTCGTCGTGGATCTAGAACGTTGTATACAGCCTTGGTTACAAAGTTCAAGGTCTTGAGCAGTTTGGTTAAAAAGGATGGGTTGTGCGAGAGTGTTTCATTATTCATGTAGCAGATGCTTTCGTCCAAAAGTGATGAACAGAATTGCATGAAGTAAGTGTAGCAGATACGTTTTACCAGCATTACAGGGGATCAGGATAGGTTTGTGTTACAGTACGCAGTGCATAAAAGCTGATATATCATGGGAGCATGTCCACATATCTTATCTATCTATGTGAAAGCGTTTAGCAGCTCCTCGCTAGTGAGCGATGCAAAAATCCCATCTCAGCCGTGACCTGTGGAGCAAACACACACACCTACACAAACACACGCATGTACACACTTGACACGTTGTCATGAACTCTCCAACTGCCAGTTATCTATAGAGTGCAAATCCTCTTGGGCAGCAGGCCAGAGTAAGTACAGGTTAGTATGGAATAATGTCTTATCCTGAAGGCACACGCACACACAGCAAGAGGGAGAGGGAGAGGGGGGGAGAGAGAGAGAGATTGGTGGAAACAATAAATAAAACAGTCGTCACCTCTTTTAACATATCTAGAAATACGATTCAGGTGTAAGTAAGTATAGTAAGTAATAAGACACTTTATGACAATACAAACACATTTGTCTTGGCATTATTGGTGCTGCTCGCACCGGCTCTCGGGAGATAACCCACTGGGACACAGTCTCGACATCCGTGGCACATAGCTGCACGACACATTCCCCCTTCAGACAGAGAAGGACACAGAACCACAGGTGGAGGCCAGGGTGGTGGAGTAAACCAGCAAAGTGATGCACATCCTGCGTTGTACTGGAGCAGTGTCGGAATGCAGGAGAGTTCCTGGTCTTGAAAAGAGTGCCCGGGCTGTAAAGTAGGAGTGTCAAGATTGCGTGATATGACGTTGGTGCTGACTGACTGACTGAAATGGATAACTATTTCCCATCAAATTGTCCTCGTGATGAAATGCAGCCCTTAAAATGCACACTACAGAGGAAAACCTCGAGGTGCTTCTGAGCCTCTAATATGCAGAAGAAAATATGCTTAAAATGGCTTTGAGTTTGACTTCAACTACCAATAATTCCCTGCTCCGTGAAGCAAGACATACAGTCATTATGGACTCCAGCTGACAGGCAGTTTGGACTGGACCCACCCTGGCTCAGGCAGGCCACACCAGCGAACCGCCAGAGTACATTACACCCATCCCAAATAAGCCCCGAGCAGCCCCGTCCTAACCTGGTCCCACATATGGGCTCCAGCTCTCGGCTCTTGTTCGCTCCTTCAGATGCCCCCCCCTTCTTTTACTAACCCTCCTTGGATGATTTAATTTACTGGAGAGTTGATGTCATAAATTAAACATGGCTGACAGACTGTTATGAAAAAGTCCAGAGTGTCCTGTCCGTGGCAGTGGTCCTGAAGGCAAACGAGGACAGCAATCCCCAAATGACTGAAGTGGTGGGGATGGCATGCCTGTGATGTCACAGCTGGTTGGAGGCAAGGGGGGGGGGACACTTTCATTTGGATTTTTGCCTTAATAGTTGTAATTCAGGTACTGGCACTTTTTATGGTTTTGGGGGACTCTTTTCTTAAAGATTCTCATGAAAATGGGATGCTACAACAAGTGAACTAGTTCTGGATCTATTGTAAATGTCAAGATTTACTTTGTCGATCCCTTCTGCGCTGCTACTACCGGTAATGGATATAAAAAATATATATATTTTACAATTATACTTGAAATATTCTATACTGTATCTAAAGGTTTACATTACATTACATTTGGTCATATAGCAGACGCTCGTATCCAGAGCAACTTACAGTAAGTACAGGGACATTCCCCCAGAGGCAAGTAGGGTGAAGTGCCTTGCCCACGGACACAACGTCATTTTGCATGGCCGGGAATCGGCTGGGCCCGGCAACCTTCTGATTAATAGCCTGATTCCCTAACCGCTCAGCCATCCGACCCCCCTTTTTTACTCATTATAGGTAACCTGTCTTTTGAAATGTGTGTCTGTGGCTTAATCATATAGCTAACAGGCCACTGTATTAAGTTGAAATGTGACAGGTGTCGGCCCCAAGAACATGCAATGTTGTTCAAGAGAAATAAAAATATAAATTTAAATGTAACAAAGTAAGTAGATAAGTAAGATAAGTATTATAAAGGGGTTCGCCGCCTAGCTTTCAGCCCATGGGCACTGCAACTAGCATTTGTTAAAACAGAAACAGCAAACTAATTCCACAGCAAGACTGCACTTTGACATGGAACATTTTGTTTCTCTCATTGCCATGGGCATAGAGTCAATGAAGAGGCCATCGAGAGGTAAAAGCATTTATATCCATCATTATATAGTGCAGGCTACTTAGCTATATAGTCTGGCTTTCAGCAGTTAACTGCAGTAATGGCTAAATGACAAGGGTGTTCAGCTTGTAGATATTTGATTAGAAATAGGGAATTGTACAAGAAAAAGTATAGATCTGTCTAGTTACTATAACTAGTGGAAGAAGCAAAGTCACAGTGTGAAATATATACCATGGGCACTGCACTAGGAACGTTAAATCTGAAAGGGATCTCTTAGAACATGTTCTCGTTCTCTGAAGTGCAGCGCCGTGAGGTAGTCTCTCAGTAAGGAGGCTTACTTAGTGACTTGGTGCTGACTCAGCCCTTCTGAGGCAGTGTTTTCCCTAAATGGGTCAGGGTGCAACTGGTTTTGATGATTCTACCTCTCCAAGAACTCAGAGCGACGGCCTCGACTGTGACTCACCGGGGATAGAACGTGTCGTTCTTAAAATCTGTCTGGAGTAATCCCCCCCCCACACACACACACACACACCACCTTCTTTTTCCGCTCCCTCCCATTCGCCCCACACTATGCCGTAAATCGTCAGCCATGTGTTTGACAGCCAGAGGACGAGTTGTTTGAAGCTCTCTACCAGAGAGAAGAGGGAGGGAGGAGCAGTAGAGAGGCACAGAGAGAGAGAGAGAGAGAGAGAGAGAGAGAGAGAGAGAGAGAGAGAGAGAGAGAGAGAGAGAGCCAGGAGGCATTCAGGAATGAGACACACAAGGAGAGACAGGAAGGGAAAAGTATTGTGTGTGTACTGTCGATGTCACTGGGTATTTCTTTGACCAGCTGTTTTCCAGACACTCTCTCAGACCTTCCTTCATAGAAGTGACCGGAAATGATAATGTGGCACTTTCCTCAGATTTTTCGTTGAATATAACCTCTGAGGACTGTATCAACCTTTCATCCTTATAATGATAATCCCAATAACAATATATATTGGCAAAGGAACATCTGTGGTGTGTACAGGTGTAGAACCCTCAGCACCCCTCTGCAGGTAGATGGTCCCTCCAAAACCATGTCGGTGGGGTCACAAAGGTCACAGAGGTCTGCTCCCTCCAGTCCCGTCCCTGGTCTGGGATGGTCTGCTGGCAGAAGCACTTCCTAACAAAAACCAAACTCCTAAACACATGCACGCACACACAAACACAAGTGCACACGCAAGCACACAAACATGAACGCATGGACCAATATGCTCACACGCACCTGCACGCGCACACGCCGAAACATGAAGATACACACACATAGGCCCACACACACATACAAATCCTTCTCACCCCTGCCCGAGTGTAGAAAAACGTTACGCACTTGAGCAATCAGCTAATGGGGCTTTTCTTCCTCTAGATTCCAGCAGGACTCGTCTCAGCCATGCTAACTATTTCCCCTCCGAGGCTGAGAGCCTGGGGAACACCTTCCCTCAGCCCTGGTCCAGCTCGGCTGGGAGGAGACCAAACGGTATTTTCATGACACGCATGGGTGAGCCTGTGCAATGGCAGCGTTAGTGAACAGATGTTCAACTCATGGGATTCAAACAGCAAGCGATCTTAAAACTTCGGAGGTACCGTATGGATCATTCGGCTCGGGTTTGTTACGAATGCACTGGATGATGCGCTGTGCAAGGTGAGAGGAGGGGTCGTGCGTGAATGCTTTCCACGTAATTGTATCTCTTATCCCTGTTTAATAAACGGTCCATCCAATCTTCAGCATTAGAACCGTCTTGTGGAAGTTTGACCGTGCTGCTGGAAACTCTTAACACAGCAGCCCGGAGCCAGAATGCTGATTAAGCTCCATAAACAAAATGTCGCAGACTGGAAACACATACAGTTTGTGGGCTTTAGCTACACACACACACACATACACATTCACTCACCTATAAGCAAACACAGACATTCACACACACACATGTATGGTATGGAGGACACTGTCCTTGTTCCAACCTCAGGTTAGGTCTCATTCGTTTCTACCTCCACAGAGCTATGAAGGAGAGCTAGTCTCCATGTAGCCAACCCCTCACCCTGCAGTAGAAATCCAGATGTTCTCTTCTGAATGCTTGGATGGAAAAAAGGAGGAGGGGAGATCTTATTCTACACATTTCTCTCTCTCTCTCTCTCTCTCGCTCTCTCTCTCTCTCTGCTTCCCCCCTCTCCCCCTTTTCATCTCTCTATCTATCTCTCTCTCACCCTCAAGGGGAAGGCTTGGGGAAGATTGAAGAGGCACAGTTAGAGAAGCCATATGGTATAAATGACCATGGAATCTTTATTAACACACAGACAGGGACAGCCAACATCGTAAGCATGCAGACAGCCACGGGTTAGCAATCGGGAGAGAACGTTCTGGAAGTTCTTTTCCCCCCCTTCCCAGCTCCTCTCTCTTCTCCCCCCCTTGGAGGGCTAAGGAGTATGACGACTCCGGGACCTCAGTGGAAAGAGAAGTGTGTGTGTGTGTGTATGTGAGGAGGGGGCAGATTATTTTTCTACGTGGTTCGGCACACGCACACATTCCACCCTGAACCATTGCATTAAAGCGTTAGCGAGGTCAATTTCTTAAAGAGAATGTGCTTATGCCTAACAGTAAGAAGCCTGGGGATTGGATAAGCTGCGAGAAACGACCATTGTAAGTGGCTAATGGAGTCAGGATGGGAATAGAGGGGGGCCGTGTGACTGGGATCTGTCGGGGCATTCAGGGCAAGCATCTGTATTCTGTTTCATTGTCTGTTGTTGAATGTTTTGTGTGTGTGTGTGTGCAGACTCCGCTATCATCCAGGGCTGGAGACTAGCATCAAGGAGGGGACTTCCCCGTGCCTGACTGGGGAGGGAGAGAGGGAGGAGGGGATGAGATAACGGGAGAGAGAGAGAGAGAGAGAGAGAGAGAGAGAGAGAGAGAGAGAGAGAGAGAGAGAGAGAGAGAGAGAGAGAGAGAGAGAAACAGCAAGAAAAGGCACGAAGGAGATCAAGTCAGAAAGAAAAGACGGAGGCAAAAAGATGCCACAGGGCGACATGAATCACAGGGAAGGCATGGCCAACAGTGGACAGAAGGAAGGAGAGCGAGAAGTGAAAATGGAGAAAAAGAGAACAAGTAGAGAGAAAGAGAGTCAAGGGGAGGAGAGGAAGAAGAGAAAAGCATGTCTAGACTGTCCCTGGCATTTCGGAGCACTTCTCTTTGAAGTGTGTGTTAGTGATGCTTGCCGTGCTCTCTGGGCATGTGCAGTAGGTTCTGGCGGGTCTTAGTCCAGATCCCGGACTTAGCCAGCTGGCTCTGAAGGTTCATCCTGAGGAATAGTAACAGATATCGTTTTTTTTCCATTCTTTTCTTTCGTATTCTCCATGTATTTGGTTACTCTTAACTATTTCCTTCATTTTCTCTGCTGGTCCCTTTTTCCATCTCCGTCTTCTATTCTTCCTTCTCTTTTCGTTTTTCACTCATCTCTCTCTCTCCTTCTCTTTCTTTTCCATTCTCCCTCTCTCTACTGGCCCCATGTTCCCAACAGATGTGTTCCCAGTGTGTGTGCATGTGTGTGCATGTGTGTGTATGTGTGTGCATGTGTGTGTATGTGTGCGTGCATGTGTGTGCATGTGTGTGTACTGCATGTATATATGTGTGTGTCTGCTGCATTTATGTGTGTGTGTGTGTGCGTGTGTGTATTTGCCAGGCCTCTGCAGTATGAGCAGGGTTTTCAGCCAAGATGGTGTGGTTTATTTTCTGTCTGATCTCTGCTCAGTCTGAGCCAGAGGTTGAGAACTGTGGCACTTCCTCTTTCTAACCATATAAACACCAACGAGACTGTACCAACCACAAGGCAATGACCAGAATCCATTCCATATTCCATATTACAACAGCAGGTCGCTGTAAACTTTTCCTGTCGTTGAAAACATTTGAGAAATAGTCCTCTTACATAAAGGTAGCAGTTTTCAGAATCAGTCAGAGCTTACAAGGATGGTAGATGAGGGGAACAGGACCTACAGGCAGGGGTGGGTGGGTTGGCAGGGGGGTGGCAGGGAGGGGTGGGTGGGTTGGCAGGGGGGTGGCAGGCGCTGTTGCAGGGAGTCGTCATTCTTCACAACAGGGAGCAGCAGGCTGTTAGCTATTAAGCTACGCAACTCAGTGAAAATGTACACCCAGAAACTAGTTTGAAAAAACCTACAATGGCAGACAAGCGAGTGTAATGTGTGTAATGTGGAGGTTCTGTATCTGAAGTGAAGAAGAACTCTGTCCCCAGAGGGAAATTGGTTGTGCAGAAAAAGGTCCAAACAATATTAACACACATCACAATACACACACAATATCACACACTTTAAGTAAGAGGGAGGGAGAGACAGAAGGGAATAAAGGGAGACTAGAGAGAGAGAGAGAGAGAGAGAGAGAGAGAGAGAGAGAGAGAGAGAGAGAGAGAGAGCGAGAGAGAGAGAGAGAGAGAGAGAGAGAGAGAGAGAGAGAGAGAGAGAGAGAGAGAGAATAACCTAAAAGCTACCAGATGACAAAAAAACTTCATTGTAGCCAATGTGATGTGCTGTAGTTGCAACAGACACGAATATGACTCCTCAGCAGGGGCAGAGGGGACAGTTTCAGGTAAGATTCATGTTGCCGTAAGATATTTTCTAGGACATAAAGTCCACCAGGAAATGGCAAATAATTAGTCTGATAAGCTACCAAAGGCCTTGTCAAGTAAGATTATTTTTTGGTTAATTATCCCAAAATTCAAGGTAGAAAGTATTGAAGGCTGTTCCTTCTCTCTATAGCACTGGTGAGTGTAATTAGTCAGGGAAAAGTGCACAGCTGTATGATACGTGAGCCTAATGACTATAGAGGTTCCCTGTGATGTTGTGTGATGAGTCACCCAGTGATTAACATAAACGATGCCTCCCAGAGCCTGGACTGACACCAACCACACACCCCAACCTTGTAAGAGGGGTCCTAGCTCCAACCTTGTTAGAGGGGTCCTAGCTCCAACCTTGTTAGAGGGGTCATAGCTCCAACCTTGTTAAAGGGGTCATAGCTGCAGACCGATTCCACCAATGAGAACAACTTGACTCAACCTGCCACATGCTGAGATCCCATCCCTACCATGAGTTGACTGTGCCCTTGAATCCCAAGTCCAGAACATACCGATGGGTTAAACATCATCCACACACACACTGTTTTTTTCCACGTATTAATGTGGATGACAGCATTTTGCCTCCACTGGGGCCTTTTTTATTGGCACCCCGGGCCCCTGTATTAGTCATGCTGCCAGGAAAGCCTTGGTTGGCCTGGGGCTGACGTATCGCGGGGTGGAAACTGTGAGTTTCCCCTGACCGTTGGGGTCAAGGTGGTCTAGAGGGGGATGGCTGGTAAGGTTGCACTCACACACACACACACACACTCACACACTCACACACACAGCAGGTCCCATCTGTGAGTTTTACCATGAAGAAAACACATTAAGGTTGGAGTTGCTTTTGACTGTGGCAGTACAGATGTTGTGAGCACACACACAGTACATTGCTTTATTATGTGAGGTAATGCTAAAACTGATAAAGATAGGTAAGATTGGAAGATTCTGTAAGAAAGTCACATTGTGTCCCCTATAAACCTTATTGGCTGAAGAGATCCTCTGAAAGTCATTTAGCAACCACAGAGCCAGTGGAATGTCAGTTTCCAATATTTAAAGCAGCCTGCTAATTTCCAGCCAATAATGTTCCGGCAATCCTGTTCCAGCCAATCGCCCGTGTGCAATGCAGGCTTTCCTCCTTCAGAAGGCAGGTTTTTTTTTGTGACACGACTGTCAATCAAACATGAGGAAAGCGTATCAGTTCAGACATAATTTGTTTCTCATATTTGAAAATTAGAGTGCAGCTTTAAATTGTTTTATACAAATTCAAAATGTCAGTTTAATGAGCTTTTCCTGAACTGTACTCTCTGTAAACCTAGGAGCCAACTACCTTTGAGGTTACATGGGACACACTGTCTTTCTGCTCTTTTATAATGTATAAACACACACTCTCACACCCTTGACCGTACAGTACACACACATAGCATTGATGGGTGTGTTTCAACCTATTAAAGTTTTCAGAAAACTGAAACACACAGGCACACTCACGCCAAAATAGTCACACAGTAATGTTGGAACTAATTCACTCTTTTTCTGCTTGTCTGTCTGTCTCTCTCTTTTTTGCCCTCTCTCTCTCTCTCTCTCTCTCTCTCTCTCTCTCTCTCTCTCTCTCTCTCTCTCTCTGTCTCTCAAAACATACACTGGCTAAGGCACTGTCAAGGGCTTTGCGATTGACTTAGTCTTAAGCCAGGCAAACTAATGGGGTCAAACATTCGCTCTATCATGGATGGATCTTGGATGAGCTCATGAGATGACCTCACAGGATGACATTATTAGGCAGCACCTTGGTGGGCCTGTCCTCCACAACCAAAACACACAGGGTGTTTCTGCCACACGTCAATGACACGGGACTAAAACGCGACGATGGCGACGACAGCCAGCACACGGTGCGCCACGGGCCAATCCGAAGTGACATCCCATCTCTGTCCTCCCCACCGGAACACACGCTTCACAACCATGCTATTGAGGACACAGACGACGGGACATGAAGGAAGCCCAACGACAACTGAAACGTAGCAGGTCGACAGGCCCCAGAAGGACAACACGGCCGTTGCCATGGAGTCATGGAGCTGCGTCTATGTTGTCACAGTCATCCAGCGAAGAGTGTAGCCGACAGCTTCCTGGTTGCGGTTTGGAGTCTAAACCTTGTACAGACCATTCCTGCACCTGGACAATAGCACATTCATTCCCCAGCTCATAAACGCTGTTTTAATGGCGTTAGGGCCATACTCAGACAAGCTCCAGGTCACCCCCAAACCCCCCCCCCCCCAGGCCCACCCTCATCCCTCTTCCCGGACGACACGTTCCAACACGACCCCAGTGGAGCGCCCCCCCCCCCCCCGACGGACCATCAGGCCCGTCGCCATGGCAACGCGGCACGGGTCAGAGCGAAACCCGAGAAGGAGCCGTTTTGCTCTCTGTTCGCGCAAGCGTGGGCAGCTCTCTGTCCTCGCTCACACGGGTCAGGTTACGCACGGTCGGCAGATTAGATGCGGAGATGAAGTTGGTTTGCTTGTTTGCCTAAATCCCGATTCACTCAGAGATCATGTTCTTGTCGAAAGAGAGAGTGTAAGATGGAGAGAGAGAGAGAGAGAGAGAGAGAGAGAGAGAGAGAGAGAGAGAGAGAGAGAGAGAGAGAGAGAGAGGGAGAGAGAGAGAGAGAGAGAGAGAGAGGGAGAGAGAGAGAGAAAGAGAGAGAGGGAGAGACAGAGAGAGAGAGAGGGAGAGACAGAGAGAGAGGGAGAGAGGAAGAGACAGAGAGAGGGGGAGAGAGAGAGGGAGGGAGAGAGAGAGAGAGAGAGAGAGAGAGAGAGAGAGGGAGAGAGGAAGAGATGGGGAAAGAGAGAAGGGGAAGAGGTGGGCGTGTGTCTGTGTTATTGCACCAGTCAGAGCAGTAAGTCGGAGGCAGACCGACACAGAGGAAGGAGGAGTGGCTCGTGGTGGGACAGGACGGCCCCTTTGCAGACGTTACTCCTCCCACCCCCCCCACCCTCCTGCCATAGATAAGGTTTTCCTATAGTTCCTCCAGAGCCTATCGCGTTCTAGCAGAAACATATGCGCTGTGCTGCGGTGCGTCTGCTGGTCCGCTGACATCATGAGCCCAGGCCTCGGGTCCTCAGGGAGGGTGGGGGATTCATGGTGAATGGAAAAAACACTGTTAATTCCACTTTTTTGTGCCTTCTGTTTTGTTTACCCACCCCTCTCTTTTTCTTGCCCCTTTTCAACGGTTGACTCTCCTCACATTCCGTCAGTCTCACTCTCTCCCTTTTTCTTCTTGCTTTGTTTTTATCTGTACCTGTTCATCTGTCTTTCACTGGCTCTCTTTAGGCAGGGCTTCTGACTTCTTCTGCCATTTTATCAGGCTTCTGTTGATACAGCGCATGTCTTTAGTCTCTTTCACCTTCTATCTCTCTCCTCCACCGTGTGAGGCTTGTTGTCCAGAGCTTGTGAACGTTGCTGTCATGACATGTCCCAGAGAGAACGATAGAGAGAGAGAGAGAGAGAGAGAGAGAGAGAGAGAGAGAGAGAGAGAGAGAGAGAGAGAGAGAGAGAGGGGGACGGAGGGGGGGGACGGATGGAGAGAGGTTTTCTGAGAGAACAAAAGTCCCTGACAGCTGCACATTTGTCTTGGCGTCGACGTCTGAAATGAATTCCATCCCTCCCTTCTGAAGCAGTTGTTACGCTACCTCTCTCGCTCTCTCCTTTCTTTCTACCGCACTTCAATATCCCTCGATTTATTCTATGAATCGGTTTATTTCCCTCTATTTTCCTCTTTATCTGCTTCACACCTCTTTTTCTCTGTCCTTTCTCTTCTCCTCCTGCACCCTCATTCTCATCGCTTCTCCCATCCTCCTCTCTTCCTTCCTGGATCGCTCCATGGCTTCTTTCCCCCTCCCGTGTCACCTTTCTCACTTACCTTTCCTCAAGCTTGTTCACACACCTACACACTGTCCAGGGGTTGGTTGACCGGTTGGCCACTTCACCTTGCAGTGGATTTCTATCAACCAATCCAAGGGGCTTATGGGTATGGTTTATGTGAGTCTGAAAGAGTTACTGACACAGAGGAAATAGAATGAGAGAAACGAGAAAAAGAGGGTTGGAAAGATAGAGGGAGGAAGGCAAAGAGAGAGGGAGAGTAAAAGAGATAGTTATTTGGCAGCCTGCTGAAATAGCCATGCCAGTCCAGCGTTTTGAATTCCTGTCGAGGCATTTCCAAAACAGATTTGAAACTAATTCCATGGTGGTTCATTTTCTTTGAGGTTGGTCTCGCGAGTGCAGTTTGGGGAGGTTAAGATGGAGGAGGCGGGGGTGTATGAGAAGGAGGAAGGAGGGGAGGGGGGGGGGCTCTGGCCAGGGAGATGAGAAGCAGACTTGCTAGGAGAGAGGGCAGAGGGATGACTGAGAGGGAAGTTGGGAGGGATATTGGATGGAAGTAAGGATGGGAGAGAGAGGTGGATACAGGAAAGATGGTGTGTGTGTATATGTGTGTGTGAGAGAGAGATAGAGAGAGATCCCAATTGCAGACAGAATGTAAACAGTCATCCTTTTTCTCACCAAGCCTCTTTCTAAAGAGGCCAAATGTGGTCCGAATGACCACAGCTTCAGTATTTGTAAAACTCTGGTGAGATAGAGACAGTAGGCTGTAAACCAAGCATGGTTACGAAACCTTCTTCTTTAACAGAATTTGAATTTCTTTCACAGACAATCAAACCATCACTGATCATTTAAGGAAGTTGTGCACTTGCTGTATAGCCATGTCATTAAGTATGTACTTGTGAAATTATTGTTGATCTATTACACCTATAGAGCCAGTATTGTCATTAACAGTGACCTGTTGGCTGCTTCACTGCTTAAGACACCCATACAAAACAAGGGTACTATAGAATACAGTCATGGAGAACATGTGTAGTATAGAATACAGTCATGGAGAACATGTGTAGTATAGAATACAGTCATGGAGAACATGTGTAGTATAGAATACAGTCGTGGAGAACATGTGTAGTATAGAATACAGTCATGGAGAACATGTGTAGTATAGAATACACCCATGGAGTACATGGCTCTATGTCCACACACAAATTATACCTGTGCCTTGGATGGGCAACCGCCATATGTATATAAGGGCCTCACATCTGTGGCTAGGACTTGTAATCTTCTCTCTGTTTGGGTTCCTGACTGCTGCTTCGGCTGTTCCAGATGAGGGACAGGGAGCAAAACACATGCGGTCGGGTCAGGGAACGTTGGCCGGTGACCGTGCTCGGTGGGGTCAGGGTTTGCATCTGCGCCTCTGCTGTTATGGTCTGGGTTCCAACCGTGAGGCCTCCAATCATGGCCGCAGCGTATGTGATGGGTGCTTCTGTCTGTCTGAGTGTGTGTTTATCCCGGCGGTCGGAGGAGAGTGCGAGGCAAGCCCGCAGCGGTCTCTGGCCCCCGGTGGTGCTGTCTGTGAGGCTGCGGCTTTCTGGTGGGGGGGGGGGGGGCGCTCAATTTAGGTGTCAGGTGACGTGGCATTAGATGGGATTTACGGGGACGGTGTGTGACAGTGAGGCACATTCCTCTCTCGGTGTGACCGTAGCTTAGAAAAGCAACATTCAGGCCTCGCAAAAACACAATGGCTCTTGAGTTACCAAAACAGAAGGAGAGGAAGACCTAGGGTTAGGGTTAGGGTTAGAGGTCA
>NC_090063.1:4332813-4348460 GCF_038355195.1 Osmerus mordax | reverse complement strand
GTGAGGATTATTTGAGGACAAGGTGGATTTGTGTGCTGTATGATAATGGGTCTTACATGGGTTTCATTGCTCTACCACTGACTTTCAAAACAGAAGAAAAATATATTGATTTTTGTTTGTGTCTTTGGTATGTAGAATATGTCTGTGATACTGACAGCTGTTGCTCTAATCTTTTTTTTTTTTTAAGGAGAAAATTTGTCTTTTATGTTTATTCGGCGTAAAGCTTGATAGACTTGATAAACGTAGAGACAACAGAAATGAAAAAGCCACTTTTCCTTCTCTCAAAGGCACATACATTAAATGTTCTTGATTGCTTTTATTCTGTAATAATGTTTGGTCGAAGAGATTGCAGCTTTTTATTTCATAGAATTGTTCTTGTTTGCTTTTTGTTTCTCAGCTGGAAACCTGTGTTGCACCTGTATGTCAAAACCACTTCAAAGGATACCTGTTCAGTCTGTGTTGAGTCTGGGGCTGAAGTCCAGAGTGCAGACAAAATACCTGTCAAAACCTTTTGTTTTTTGTTCAATGGAAAGATTATATTTGATGTCATGAGTATCAAAGTGTTGTAATATGTTTGATAGACTATATTACTCATTTCAAAAAGCAGTCACAGGAAACCCATTAACACAAAATGACCCCAACAATAATTGAACAATGACATAATGCCTCGCTTTTATGTAAGACTGTCAGAAAGGTCACTTTTTCTACTTGTCAGCGGTCCATTTCCTATGTTCACCAGTGTATATGAGGGAGGCCATTTTAATAATCTATTTCAGAACAGTGGTAAAGATAGTTTCCCCGATCAGCATTGGAGTATATGATAAATATGACACATGCAAAAACGTGCACATACAGACACAAATGTGTATGTAGACACATAATTTACGTACTCACACAGGTAGGTGCGTGAACACAAACACACCATTGCAGAGAGAAACAGAGCACAGAAAACACAGAGACTTAGTCGACTCATGTTCTACTTCTCTTTAATCCAGTCCTTCAATCTGATACCATGGCAAACTTTTGGCCATTCCACAGGGCTCCTGTACAGAATAAATGACTTGTTGGAATTAGAGAGAATATATGAATATATAAATAAAGATTAAACTAAGAAAAAAAGGAAATTAAAACTATATTTTTAAGGTTTTAACTATTAAGGTCTTACCCTTACTTTTTTCTGCTTCGCTAAGTAAGACTTTTTTTTTCTTCTTTTTTTTTGTGTTTTGCACTTTTTGTTTGTTCCATTGGTATGCTTGTGTTTCGGAGCACTGAAAAATTTGTACTGTGTTAACTGTGCCAATAAATATATACGAAAAAGAACCAGTGTCATGTTTTGTTCATTATTCCTAATTTCCTAATACAACACAGTTATGACAATATTAAATTATATGTAATAGAATTACATATAATGAAGTAGTGAAGTATCCAGAATACTGAACTGATTCATCTAGGTTGATCCAGTCATAAAATGTTTGTGGTTGGGTTGCCTGTCCATTCAGACTGTTTTGTATCTTACCGAAGGTACAGCTCTCTGAAGCATTCTTAACCCTATCTCTATGAAATGAAAAATAGATACACCTAAACAAATATATACATGAAGAACTTACTTGTATAGTGTACTCAATATGTTGACCATTCACGCTGCTCATTCTATTCTTATTTTTATATTTATTTTATTTTATATTTAAATTGTTGTATTCTTAGATAGTTTAGTTCTTAGAAATAGTTAAACTTTTGTACTTTTACTTAATTTAAGATCTGTATATGTTTAGTGTTTTGCACCTCCCTGCCACAGTAAATTCTGTGTTTGTATAACATACATGGCGAATAAACCGAATTCTGATTCTGATATGACTCACTATTCAAAATTCATAAAATAGAAGCGAAAATAGCAATTAGATCTGGAAAACCTGGGCATCTGAGTAGATTATGGTACTTGCATTAAAAAAAACATTGCTCATGACGAGCAAAAAGCAAAAATGCCTTTGATGCACATGTCTGAGGATAAGTAGGTGAAAAAAATTGGTTATAGATGCCACGAAGTAGGTGGCAGTGCCTTAACCGTATGTGTGTTGAAGGCCACAAGGGCCTCTTCCATCCTTGTCAAGGGGAGTGCTAACCTTCTCTCCTTTCATACAACACAACCCATACCGCCATTTTTAACATTTTATATACTCACGTACGTGTATATTTTCCACTCACGGTTGATACACAGTTTTTAACATATGGACGTAAATTTTCCAAAACAGTTAATTTAACTACTATTTAATACTATAAACCTATTCATTAAACCTAAAATTACAATTTTGCTTGACGTTTTTTCCCAGCATGCAGCGTTGTAAAAACGCTTCACTACTGTGCACCAATCAGATCTAGCTATGAGTTTCATTATCGGTGACGTGTGCCGGCTGGATTGTGTAATTATCATGCAGACCAGAAGAGGGCAGACGTATTCTTTCAAAAGATTTTCTCCAACTGAAAAGAATGACATGTCAGCAAGGAACTAAACTATATGTATTTTCATAGCAAATAACTTGGCTGTGTCGATTATTATTTTTTGTCCCTGTCCCTCTTCCCAGGTTGATGTGATGAGACTTGATTGGTAAAACAGTCCTCCTGAGGTCAGCTGTGGCTATCCAGCCAAGAGGGCCAGACGGGAGCCTGTCTGTGAAACCCATCAAGCCCTTCAACTGTCAGCCTTCTGGCCCTCATTCTCAGACCAGCAAAGCCTTTCTCCTGGGCGTCAGCCTGTGCTGGGTGTTGGTAGAACAAACAGGTGAGAACCACACCTTGTTGCCCCAGGTTAATCTAGATGATATATTAAAAACTCAAACCAGACAAGTCTTTGTATGAGAGTAAAAGGGGGTTTTGTAAAAAGCAAGAAAAAGTCAAATATGTGAGAAAGAAAAGTAGGTCAGAGCAGCTGGTTTTTCCATCTGGTTTGGATAAGTTGTCACCGCACAGACTGAACCAAGCTGGGTTGACCTAGGCTAGGCCAGCAGCTGAGGGAAGGTACTTCCTGGTCCCCAGTGTAGCTCCATGGTGAACCATCCAAGTACCCAAACATCCCCACGACCTGTGTTCACTGGCGCCAACTGGCTCAAAACATCTACATATACTGCAAAAAATACAATGAGAAAGTTATGAAGTGCACAGAGCTATCACTGGTCACTGCCAGAAAATACTAGTTTTTTTCTCTTTCACTGTGCTCGTGTGGGAGTGTGTGTGTGGGAGCTCGTTTTTAAGATGACTTCATCCTTTACTTTTCGAGAGCTGTACTAGCGTATGGGTTAACAAGACACTTCGGGGTGATGTAAGCTGTTTGAAATGTCTGTTTTCGGTCCTGGAGGCATGTAAGCAAGCACTTTTGACTTTTTTTTTGCCAGAGGCAGCCTGTCAGCCCCGCTCTCTCATTTGCCCAAGCTAATTAGAAGGGGGAAGTGGCAATGTGTGTGGAGTAGTTGGAGGCTGACGTATCTGTATCAGAAACCATAAAACCATGGCAACCTTATGACTGTGACATATCGTAGGCCAGCAATGATTCTTACTCCCTCTCTCTCCATTTTGGATCCCTTTCTCTCTATGCATCTCTATGTCTCTGTCTCTCTGTCTCTCTGTCTCTCTCTCTCTCTCTCTCTCTCTCTCTCTCTAATGGACTTTTCAGGCCAGGTTTTAAATTCAAGAGGGGGGTCAAAGAGCTCACAAAGAAACATTCCACACAGTTGCAACAAGCTCAGCTTATTCTGCCTCCCTAAATGAACAGGAAATCCAAACGCTCAAGTCCGATGATGTGTGTCACTGCGGTGTCGTTCCGAATTGTGGTGAGATTTAGATCGTGTGTGTTGGCTATGTAGTTTTGGTGAGTCATCGAGGGGAGACGGGTTCATGTTTGCTTGCAGAGGAGAACACAGCCATCTCAAAGCCTCATGGCCTCGCTGCCAGCATCTTGTCTGAGCAGTTTCCTCGTTGTCGTTGTGAGCTTTGCTGGGAGACTTTTGTTGATCCTTCGATGATCCTCTCGCTGAGTTTAGAGGAACACTGGCAACCAGGGAGGGCTGAAACGGAGGTGGGGGGGAGAGAGAGAGAGAGAGAGAGAGAGAGAGGGAGAGAGAGTGAGAGAGAGAGAGAGACAGAGAGAGAGAGAGAGAGAGAGAGTAGAAGGATAGAGAGGGGGAAGAGGGGAAGAGAGGGGAGGGAGGGGGAAAAAGAGAGAGATGGAGGAAGGAAAGAGAGAGAGGAGAGAGAGAGAGAGAGAGAGAGAGAGAGAGAGAGAGAGAGAGAGAGAGAGAGAGAGAGAGAGAGAGAGAGAGAGAGAGAGAGAGAGGAGGGAGAGAGGGAGTTACAGAAGAGGGAGACTCTGCCAAGATATGTGCTTATTTCCTGATGGAAAATAAAGTATTTGGAAGCATCTGGGATGTAGAAATAGAAAAAAGTTATAAGAGAAAAAAAAGAAAGAAAATGGCAGAAAGAAGGAAAATAATTCAGTGTTATTTCATTGTGAGGTCAACCTTCGGAGGCCAAAGCCATAAACGAACTCTGGTCTCAGAACAGGAGCGAGTTTCTGGTGCTGTGTGGGTCTGTGGCCCAGGTCTACAGCACCACAGATTCAGATCCACCTAGCTCTTCAACATCCTGGTTTCTCCATTTTCTAGTCTAGTCTTTACTGCAGGGGCCATGTCCCACACACTTTTTTGATTTAGAGTTACAAAAATCTGCCCAAATTTGAAAATATCCCTATTAAAAGCCCCTGCTTTATTGCCTGTCCTAAGTTGAAGTCATTGTCGCAGGTGCCGGGTGTTTAAACAATCTGAAAGCTCTGCGATACTGGCAAAGTTTTTTGTTTTGTTTACGTATTACAGTACTGTTTGAGAAGAACTTGCAGACATTTGGCCTGGTACCTGATTGAGGACTACAGAGGAGAGGTCTCAAACCTAGAAAAAGGTCAGAGGTCACCAAACTGCTGGCCTTAGTGTTTCTTTTCATAGCACGATGTGTGTGTGTGTGTGTGTGTGTGGAGCCGATGTTGGCGTGTGTCTCTGTCAATGTTCCCCTGTGTCTCTGTGTCTGTAATTGTGTGTGTGTTGCCTGTCTCTCAAACAACCCCCTCTGTTCATAAAATAACAGAATGACCAACAATGACATTCCTGTGAGTGACCTCCCCACCCAGAGTTGTTTGTGCATTTTAATGGTGACTCCAAGCAACACAGTCTAGCTGCAGGGGCTGGTGTTCTGACTATTATTGGGGGGGAGACCTCATTAGGAGTTTGTCTTCTCTTTGTTTCAGCAGCAAGCCACACACACAAACATTACAAATGTGTGTCAAAATGTTTGCACGCACACATACATGAATACATACACACACATGTCCACAAACATACACACACATTCTACACACAGGCATGTAGATACACATACAGTACATTTCCCTTGACTCAATCAATGCACACACACACACACACACACACATGCTAATTCCATCTCCTAGGCTTCAGTGGTTGAGTGGTCATGCCAGTATGGAACATTACATTTGGAAATGAGCACCCGTTGAATCACAATGAATACCAGAATGTATGAGGAAAAGGAACATGTTGGCCATGGCACAAAGGAAGGCCTGTTCCTCCTTGTGGTCGTCAGACAGCAGAAATATCTGGATCATTTTTCTATCCTTCGTTTTTTTTCCTTCAAACTGCGAATCTCTAACTCGCTTGACTGCAGATCATTCGACCTCTGACCACCCCCAACCCCTTCCCCCCCCCGCCCCCCCCAGCTGGAGCAAACCAAACACAAATGTATTACGTTGACTGACTACACTTTAGAATATTTCAGTATTCAAGCAGAACAGCATTTATGGGAAGTGGCGGAGAGACAGCTTTAATAATTATTACTTTGTTTAAATGTGGAGGGAAGTGGGATAGTTCTCATAATGTAATGAACAGTTTTTAATTAAAGCATGAATATTGTTCTGGTGCTTCTATGATCATCATTTCTCCCATCCTGATGTAACACTGTCACATAAACACAACGTGAATATGGAAATGAGGCTTGAGGTATGATAACAACATTATGCTCACAGTATAGATCAGACATCAACAGATGTTTTATTATTGTCTACATCACATAACATAGCATGTTATTTCAGTTTATGTTTAAAAGTAAAATATATATCAATTAATACAAAATGTATTATTATTATACAATTATATAATAAACAATGAAACAATCGCACATAGCCTGTATTTTATGTTGACATTTATATGCAATATACATTCTCAGTTTAAATCAAATATCTTATGTACAATTATACTTTAAATTATAAATACAAATACACAAATTTCCTATGTTCATATAAATTGGATTATTAAGTGAGATCTAGAGTTCAGGTCTTGTCAGAACAAAAGTGTCTCTTTAAATGTCCTCACTGACTGAAGCTCTTCCCACTCTGGTCACAGTGGTGATGTCTGGCCTTTTCCGTGTTCATGCTTCCCTGGGTGGGGACCGGGGGGAGGGAGGAAGTGGTGTTGGGGCGTGGTGGAGAGGAGGACAGAGTCTCTGGTCTGATCTCTCCACTCCTCAGCAGAGAGACGTACAGGTCATGGTGGCACCTCTTGATGTGCTTGTGGAGGAAGATCTGGGCGGTGAAGGAGAGAGGACACTGGGAGCAGGAGAACACCTGAGTCTGAGACGACTCTATCCTTGGTCCTGGAAAATAGAGAAAGCAGAAAAAATACAGTTAATACAATTAAATACAATTTAATACAATTAAATACAAACAGCATCGTTTTAAAATGACAACCTTTGGTAATGGAAGGGATTAACAGGTTGCAATCCTGGTCTGTGGGTGTAATGGTTGTTAGAGGTAGTAATGGAAGAGAGACGAATGTACTGTTGATAATTAAATGGTCTTGTATATCAGTCTTCTACTATACAAATGGAGTTAAGGTCAATAATATTGTAGGTTAAGAACATCTCCAGTCAGTGACTTGTGTGGCTCAATGTTACAAGTCCCTCCAATCTTCCTATAGAGAGGGAAATGGAGAAGAGAAAGGAGGAGAGAGAAGCGGAGGGGGAAGAGGAGAGAGGAGGAGACGTAAGAGCAGAAAAGACAGAGAAGACATAAGAAGACAGGAGATATGTCAGGAGAGGAGAGAGGAGAAAAGGAGAGGAGGACACTAAGAGGAGGTACCTCTGGTGGACCTCTTGTTGTCCCAGAGGTAGTCAAAGGAGGTGCCCAGGTCTCTTGCGTACTCCTCTCCGTACCAGACCAGCAGCTCATCCAGTTGGAGTGAGTCTCTCTCTTGGCGTCGATGTAATCGTCACAGTGTCTGCTCTTGTAAATCTGGAAATGCACACATACTGTTTGTGCTCACTTAAAACCCATAAATACATGGTTTTAAATAGATGGTTTTAAAACATACACTCATACATTTGGGAAACTTTCTGTCAGGGAAACGTTCTGCTTCACCCAAGGGATGCATGAATAGCTTTTTCAGTAAAAACAATTCTTTCTGATCTGGTTCCTTAACTTCATATTAAAATGTTCAAAATTTAATCGATAAAAAATCATCAAAACACACAGCACTCCTCCCCCTCCCCTCCTCACCACCAGGAGTATCCACTCTCGATGGCCTCTTCCTCCTCCTTCACTTCTCCCATGTAGGGGCCGTAGTGGGTTCCCTTGGCGAGTTGGCTGGCTGGATGTTCAAGTAGTTAACATGCTTTTTGGTGGTGGATGGGAGGATATAGTGAGAAAAAAACTCAGTCACTATCTTCTTATGTTTGTAAAATGAATTTTGTATCGTATTGTCTTGCTCTTCTTAAATGCATAGTTGTTTATTTGAACCCTGTAAATGCTTTCTCGCCTTTGAACCCCAGTATCTTGTTGTCTACTCATCCCATACTCATTTGTCTTTTGTCTGTTGCCAACTGCCTAGTTTTGTCCTCCTGTTGTACTGATGTTGCCTGCTTTGTTTTCTCCTGCCTGTATCCTTTGTTCATACCTGCCCGTGTCAGTCTGTGTCCTGATTGTGGTTGTTGTAAATAATGTGTCTTGCTTTGTGCTTTTAACATTTTTTATCCCCCCCGACTCCCTATGTTATTAATGCCCTGCTTTGTTTAACCTGCTTGTTTTTGTTGTTGTTGCTTTTGTGTTTTTTTCTGTATGTCTGTACTGCTGTGGTTGTGTGCCGTTGTACTTTTTAACCTGATTTTTTTACTTAGCCCCCTTTCCCTCAAAAAGCTTGTGCTTTTTTTCAGGCCATCATTGTAAATAAGAATTTGTTCTTAATGATCTTGCCTGGGTAAATAAAGGTTAAATAAAAATAAAATAAAAATAATCATTCACTTCTCAACAGGCGAATTTTAGAAGTACTTGACGTGCGACTAAACTTGATGAAAGCAGCTAAATGTAAGTAGCTACTTTCTGATAACGTCTTCCAGTCCTGAGATGAAATCGGTCAACTATCGGTAAACTACCCCCTGGAGCTAACTACCCCTGGGGGGTATTCCAGAAAGCAGGTTATGCAACATAACCGGGTAAGTTAACCCACCAGCTGATTCACAATGTTGCAGCAACTTACTGGCAATGTTGCTACAACGCTGGGTGTCAGCTGGGGAGTTAACTTACCTGGGTATGTCACATGACCTGCTTTCTGGAATACCCCCCTGGAGTGCGAGACCACCTTCACTGGCGCGAAACTCCAACGGCGGGAAGTCTCAGCGCGTGAGACTTGAGCGCCCTGGAAACAAAGGGGAGATCACCGTGAGGGCTGCCTGTCACCTGTCACAGGTCCATGATGAGGAGTGAAAAGCCGCACAGCATGAGAGTAGGGAAAGGATATAGATAGCTACTATCTAGTCAGAGTTATACAATGACAATCGGGGGGGGGGGGGGTCAACTTCTTCTCCAGGGCATGTTGTTTTTACCTCTTTTGGGGGGTCCAAGTCTTAATTAGGGAGGTCAGGCCCCCCAAACCCCCCTGTAATTCGAACCCTCCCTGAAATGAACTTGGACATGGTCTGTCTGGACCAATAAAAACTGTGTTCAGGATATTTTGTCCAACCGACACTTCCTACCATAATGCGAGGATAGAGCCAGGGGCCCATCAGTCAGATTCCTCATAGAGAGCAATCAGTATGACATGACAAGCCAATGGCCATGCTCAGACAGTACACCATAAGGTGCCTTCTCAGAGCGTTAACTTAACGCGTTAAGAGCGTTAACTTAACGCTCTTAATTTCTCCTCAGAGCGTTAACTTAACGCTCTTAATTTCTCCTCAGAGCGTTAACTTAACGCTCTGTGGAGGCACCTTAACGCCGTTAAGTAATGCCAACAGCATGGCACACGGTATAATTTTAGCAAGCCAAGAAAAAACAAGAGCTCAAAAAGACTTAAGACCTACAGTAAGTAGGGCTGCTGGAAAATTCATGTTCTCTGTTGACATTGGCCCCTGTTCTCTGACCGACTCAAATGATTGGCTTCAAATTTCTTTTTCATTTCATTTCTTCCCTTCATAAATACATTCAGATGTTCTTACACAATTAAACAAGAAATGACAGCTACCTGAGAAAGTCTGATGCGCTCGTTAGTAGACGGGCTGTGCAGAAAAGGAAGACGTTTGCTTTTCATACTCATTTGAAAACACTCTTAACTCTTATCTCCCCAACTCTAGCTGTTTAAAGTCAATGTGCCTCTTTAAGTGTACTTGTGGAGTTGATGTAGCTACAGCCACACTGCCAAGATATGTTTAGGTCAGTGCTCCTAAGCGATACCAATTCTCCTAGGAGGATGTTAGCAATCCAAAGTGACTCTATTACAGAGTTCTTGTTAGTTACCAGTTCATTATTACCAGTTACTATGGGCGTGTACTCCTTCACGTGTAAAACTGTGTGAGCTGTTTTACAAGACTTATAGAAGCAGGCCAGTACAAGCATCCCACAGATTGAACGTATTGCATTTGATATTGAATGTTGAGTGAGATTTGTATATTGTGGCGGTCTAGCACAATCCAGCAGTCCAGAGGCGACCAGCAGTCCAGAGGTGCTTAGACCCAGAACTGGCACCCCGTCCTTGGGATGTTGGAGTGCAACCAGCCAGCATACCAAGTCTCCCTTGCAGGGATTTACAAATGTCTCTTTCTCACTTTAACAGGGACCACAATACCAACAAGCCTCAGTGGCCATTGAGATCACACAGGGCAGAGAAACGAGAATGAAAGCAGTAGGTTGTGAACGCAACGGAATGCATCGCTTCTCTCTGTTTAACAATGGTGCTGTGAAAGAGCTGAGGGGGAGCGGGAGGGAGGATAGAGTAAGAGAGAGACCATGAAGAGATCGGCCTCAATGTGGGTGGGCTTAGTAGCTCCATAGTCTAGCTGACTGAAGCTTGCTAATCAGATTCAGCATAGCACTAAGCTGCTAATAGGATCTGCCCACCTTTTTAACCACGGAATGGAGTCACATTCATGTGTGTGCATAAGTATGCATGTAATAGCTTGTACGTGTGTGTATTGGTGTGGGTAGTGTGTGTGTGTGTGATTGCATTACTGTGTGTATATATGAATGCGTGTGTATTATTGAGTGTACATGTTCATGTATTTGTGTGTTTAGGTTTGTGTGTGTGTGTGTGTGTGTGTGTGTGTGTGAGTGTGTGTGTGTGTGAGTGTGTGTGTGTGTGTGTGAATGTGAGTGTGTGTGAGTGTGAGTGTGTGTGTGTGAGTGTGTGTGCCAGTCCTCAGCAGTGTCTGTAGCCCCCCATGTTTCTGCCGTTCTCTTCTCCCCTTGGTCCTGTCGTTCACTCTGCTCTTCCTCCACCTCTGATTTATTTATGCTGTTGTCGTCTAGCAACCCCCACAACACTGACCCCTCCCTCCCTTCCCTGTCCCTCCCCCCAGCTCAGTGATATATGTGCCAGTTGCAGTTGACCCATTTAAAAACAGACACATCTGGTGCTGAACCACAGTGTGTCTTCTGGGATGTCCAGGTGCCATTGGTAGTCTTGGAAATATGTGTATTATGTTTGTGTGTGTGTGTGCATGTTTTGTATGTTTTGTCTCTCTTTGTTTGTGCTATTGTGTGTTTATGGGTGTGTGTGTGTGTGTGTGTATGTGTGTGATGTGTGTTTCCCCCAGCAGACATGAGCGGGGTGGTTCTTGGAAGCCACGTTCTCCAGCATGAAAGCCCCCAGGCTGGAAACAAGCCAGGAACTGAGACATGTTGCTACACGAGCTATTGGTCTCTGTGGAAGACCATCAAATATCAAGACATCATTAAAATACACACACACAGGGTCACTTGTGCCTAGTTTGCCAATTTGTTCATTTTAGTTAGGGTCAGACGGTTGATAGCCCGGCAAAGCAGCCTGTGGTGAATGTGTTTGTGTGTGGATATGTGTGTACGCCTGACTGTGTGTCTGCTAGTACATCTGTGTGTGTTTGTGTGTGTATGCGTGTGTGTCCCAGCTGCTGTGACTGTGTCAGTGATAGCCAAGGTCTTAATCAGTGTAAGATAGCTCCGCATTGTTCCTCTGTCGGCTCCCTGGGAACTTATCGCCTGTTTGCCCTTCCTCCTTCCTCCTCGTCTGAAACATCCCTTCTTCCTCACTCGTTTTCTGGAGGAGAAAGAGCAGAATCAGAGCCCAGATCCTTCACTTCGCTCTGCCATGACATCACCCTCTCCACACATCTGGAACTACTATACTGGCTTACTGTGTGTGTGAGTGTGTGTGTTTGTGTATGTGTGTGTGTGAGAGAGTGACTGAGAAGAATAAGGGGGGCTGGTGACACATCGACAGATACAGAGGAGGAGGAGAAAGAGAAAATCCAAGGCTGAAAGAGAGTGGAGAGAGACAGTGGAGAGAGAGTGGAGAGAGAGAGTGGAGAGAGAGTAGAGAGAGAGAGAGGAGATGAGAACATAGACAAAGATGGATAGAAATAAGGGGAAATCTATGTAAGGCTGTTTCCTTTGTGTACACACAGATAGGATGATTCAGACCCTTGGCCAACGACTGCTGTACCTAACATAGCTAATCTTCTCATTCCTTCCAGCTGGACAACCTCTCCTACAGGACAGACAGACAGACTGTTATGGGAGGAACGTCATAATGAATCTGCCCCCATCTTCATTAGGAAGGTATTACACAATTATAAAAATAACGAATAGTTTTTAAATCAAAAGTTAAGGCTGTAGCCATGGAGTCAACATTGGGGGGGACAAATGAATTTTTTATGATCATTTCGGACAGCGTGCGTGGTTGCCTGTTGTAGCGTAGTACATTTAGATTTTTTATATCAATATATTGGGGGGGACATTTTGACCAGATTTGAATCCCCCCCAAATATATATTATGATTACGGCCTTGGATGGAGGGATGGATGATAAGGCAGGTCATGTGGTACAGACGATGACGGCAGCATCGACCACTAGGGGGGGGTGTTTTACCAGTAAAATATCCTTATCAAACAGATCTCAAGCAGATCACACATTTGTGTCTGTTATGAGAGGTGATCTGCAGTAACTGACAGAACAGAGAGCCACCACTGCACGAAGGAGGTGGGCCTTCTTCAAAGACATGTTTGAAACGACGTGTGCGTGGCCAAGTCAGATCATGGAATGTGTGTGTCTGTGTGTGTACTGCATGTATGTGTGTACGAGAAAGAGAGAACCAGAGGGATAGTGTGTGTGTGAGAGAGAGAGAGAGAGAGAGAGAGAGAGGGGGGGAGAGAAACAGAGAGAGAGACAGAGAGAGAGAGAGAGACAGAGAGAGAGAGAGAGAAATAAGGACAGATATAGAGATGGAGAGAGTGGGAGGGAGGGAGAAAGAGGAGAGAGAGATGGAGAAGGGGGAGGGAGGGAGTGAGAGCTGTTAGCCAGATGTGTGCTCACATAGCAGCGTTCAGCTCTCAAACCTGTTTTATCTATACAGGAGGGGGGACCAGCAAGACGGCATCTGAATTTCCTTCCTCTCCTTTCCCTCCTTTCCTGCTCCTTTCTTCCCCCTCTTGTTCGCGTCAGTTGACTGCCTCATCAAACCACTTTAGAGGAAGAACGATAAAGAGAGAGCGACAGAAAATGAGAGCGGATGAGCAAGAGGGAAAAAAACTATGGGAACGTTTTTAGACTGTCCAAAATCCTATGCATGAGAGGATAAAATGCTGAGATATAAAGTCTGAGGAAAGCACAGAAAGAAATACAAAAAGAGAGAGTGTGAGAGAAACGAAGCGAAAGATAACTGGAGAGAAAGAGAGAGGGAGAGCAAGGAAGGCTGAGAAAGAGATGGAGAAAGAGAAGGAGAGTGAGTGTGTGTGGAATGCAGTGTCTCCAGAGCACACATGATACATGTGCTCTCTCTCTCTTTTTCTCTCTCTCTTTTTCTCTCTCTCTTTTTCCCTCTCTCTTTTTCTCTCTCTCTCTCTCTCTCTCTCTCTCTCTCTCTCTCTCTCTCTCTCTCTCTCTCTCTCTCTCTCTCTCTCTATCTCTCTCTCCTCTCTCTTTCTCTCTCACTCTCCCTTTCCACCACTCCCCTATCTGCCATTCCTCTCTCTTAATGTATTTACAGTAGCCTTCAGATGGAGCGGTGTGGCCCTGTAGACAGTACTCTCCAGCAGGCCCGTTGAACACAGCGGACCCTGTGAAGACTGCCCCAGAACCAGCTCAGCCCTGGACCTTGGCACATGACCAGCACTTGCTCAGTCCAACCAGCAGATCTGGTCCAAACACTAGACTCAAAGACTTAAATAATAACTAATTTGTGCTTGATTGGTTTTGCCTGATACTTGTGCAATGGAGGCTGAGAGCTAGTCCAAAAAAGTGCTCACTTTCATGACCCTCCAGGCCAACTCAAAATATGGTTAATCGTTTTTAAATGCAATTTTGGTCTTTTTGGTGCAGTTCTATTTTCTATTCCATTTGGTGAGTGGATCAAATTACCCACTGTGCTGTCATTTACCATCTGTCTCAATCCCGTTTTCTAATTCACCAACATCCTTTCATAATCTGTAAGAGAAAATTCCATCAAGTTTAATAGCATTCCATCCCTCCATCCCTCCATCCCCAGTCTCCATTACTGTGAGTCACTGTAGTCGGGATCTCTGTGTGTGTGTGGTGTGTGTGTGTGTGTGTGGTGTGTGTGTGTGCTGGGCAGGAGGGGTGTGGGGGGCACTCTCTGTCCACAGTCAGAACATTGTAAGAGCTCAGCTCCCCAGGGATTTTCCTTCCTTGAGGAGGTGGTAGAAGTCCTGACTCAGGGTGATAAATTCCTTTATTCCTTTCCCTGGAATTCTCCAGGGAAACCACTGGTGTGTGAGAACATAAGCGATATGACTTTAGCAGGAACGAGACATGGGACGAGGTTTGGGGTTTTAAGAATGATGTAGCAGAATGAACAAAGTCCCACATTTTGTGTTCCTTGGGAAATGTCATCTGACAGTAATTGATTGGAGCCTCATTTAAAAGACTATCATTGGCTACTTGAATCCTCTGTTTGGTGACGGAAGAGGACCTGGTTTGATTGGGTGGCACGTCAGATTTTCTGTGTGATTGTTGATCGTTGCTGGTGAGGGGCAGATGTTGATTGCTTCCAGCGCACAAACACTTCTGTCAGGCCTTGGCTCTGGCCTCTGATCTGTGTGTTTATGACGTCATCGCCACGTTCTAGGCTTGGAACCCGGCTTCTCATTCTGGTCTGGGTTGCGGTTGAGCCTCTTTCATCCCACTGAGAACACTGTGTACGTGGTAACCAACTCCTCTGTATCAATATCAATATTTAAAACTTGTGTGCAGCCAGAGGAGCAGTCAAACACTAAGCCCTGTCCTGATGGGTTGGTGCACATCGTAACAAATTCTGCTTTTTGTCGAACCGTGACCCTTTTTTGGTCGAACCTTGACCCGGTTTGGCGTGGCTCGGGCGAAGAGAGAAAGCCAAGAGTGAGGGAGGGACGAGCGAGGGACGAGCGAGGGACGAGCGAGGGACGAGGGAGGGACGAGCGAGGGAAAGAGACGGCTAGTTTGGGCCCAGCTGTGCGATTGCGCCTGATCTACATGGGTATGCTTGATTAGAAGACACCAAGACCAGATGAACACACAGCTGCAGTGTGCTCGCTGAGCTCCTCTGCCCATGTCTTCTCTCTTTCTCTGCTTCTCATGGAAAATGCACCCACCTCTCTCCGGCTCTCTCCGTCAGCCTCTCTCTCCCCCAACCTCGGTCCTCTCTTCCAACAACGTAATGCTCTTAAAGTCCAACAAGCCGTAATTAATCAAACAACACTCCCCCTCTTTCCCTCCTCTTCTCTTCTCCTCTCCTTCTCCTTCTCCTTCTCCTCTCCTCTCCTTCTCTTCTCCTCTCTTCTCTTCTCCTCTCCTCTCCTCTCTTCTCTTCTCTTCTCTTCTCCTTCTCTCTCTTCTCTTCTCTTCTCTTCTCTTCTCCTCTCCTTCTCCTTCTCCTTCTCCTCTCTTCTCCTCTCCTCTCCATCTCCTCTCCTTCTCCTTCTCCTCTCTTCTCCTCTCTTCTCTTCTCCTCTCCTCTCCTTCTCCTTTTCCTTCTCCTTCTCCTTCTCCTTCTCCTCTCTTCTCCTCTCCTCTTCTTCTCCTTCTCCTTCTCCTTCTCCTTCTCCTTCTCCTTCTCCTCTCCTCTCCTCTCCTCTCCTCTCCTCTC